>NC_043006.1:65103149-65125649 GCF_006345805.1 Octopus sinensis
TTCAACTAAACCCTTCAGGGCAGTGCCTCAGTATAGCCACAGTACAATGACTGATACAAGTCAAAGAGAAAATATATGAAATCCCAGAATTAAATAAGGGACAATAAAAACAGAAGAGAACAACAGCGAAACCCTACCATCTGCAAATACCAACTGAAAAATACACCCATTCTCATTCTTCAGGATGGTTAACTAAGGAAAACTATATGTAGAGAAAGATCCAATAAATTTCTAAGCCAAAGACAAAGGCATTACCAGAAATGTTCTAACAATATCATGCACAGTTTTCCACCCAGAAGAACTGGCTGTAACTGCAATATCCTTTTTATTACTTAATTAGAGAAGGGCAGCACCCACGAGTAACTAAGTGATTTTGGATTCAGTCCCATTGCATGGCGCCTTGAACAAGTTTCTTCTACTATAGCTGACCAATGCCTTGTGAGTGAATTATGTTAGATGGAAACTGTGTAGAAGCCTGTCAAATATATGTGAGTACATATTTATATTTGCTCCCCACACTGCCTGACAACCCGTGTTGGTTTGCTTACATCCCCATAACTAGGCTATGAAACTTGGGCATTCTGCACAACATGTCTTGGGCTGGATGGACAGCTCGACCTACAGGCTACTGCACAATGGTCAAAGCGGCACTGATTACTGTCATGTCGGACCACCACACCCAGCCACTGCCTGATAGTCTTAGCAATGGTGATTGTCGGACTTGATGATGAAAACGCTTGGCCATGAACACACCGGAACTCTCCAACTTTCCAACACAAGGCCACTGCCCAATGGCTTGAGCAGTGGCCCCCATTCGATACCTCAAACGCAAGCATTCTCTTTTGTACTAAGTTATGGGCTTGGTTTGTTCAACTGAACCCTTCTCAACCTTTTGAAGTGGTGCTCCAACATGGCTGCAGTCCAATGAAAGAAACAAGTAAAAAATAAAAAGATTTTTTAAAAATATGAAAATTGTCAATTTGATGGAACCACAATATTCATATGTTTGAAGAGAGAAACATGTTTGATAAACAAAGACAAAACTTCATGAATCCACATAATACACAAAGCTACTATATTTATCTACAAACAAGTTCACAAACATATTTGTTATAGTAATTTTTTTAATATAACACAATACAGCTAATGGGAATACAAGGAAATGTATAAATTGGTTGCCAAGAAATAAAAACAGAAGCACATTAATGGAATATTTCAGTGTACTTTATCTAAATTCATTAAGCAATCAACCATTTATGTCCTTGCCATTGATCTAAGTTCTAAACTGCAATGGAGAAAAGCACTGCAACTAGAAAGAGAGCATCTGAAAATCAGGGGTTATCTGATCAAAAACTGGACTAAGAAGCACCAGAGAAAAATTTTTGCTGAGCATGTTGAAAAAGTGTTTAGCAAATCATTGCCACTGCTATATTTCCTTTCACCCCAATTTGATAAAAATGAGGATGCAAACTGAATTTCTTAACCACGCAGCTATGTATATACACACACAGATTAACACTCATATATGCATATACAAACATGTACACAAGTCTATACAGGCAACTTGTATTTGTCTTCTTTACCTGTTAGTAGTGTAGCTGAAGCACCCCCTCCATCTCATGTGTTCAATACAAGTGACATCTACTCCAATTATAATATCCATATAATTTCATCAGACCTACCTTTCATTGTACCAACAGTTCTGGGTTTCTGTTAGTGAGTGTTTGATGCTTGAGGTCTGTGCAGAATTCAATCATTATACATCACTCCTTTCTATAACAGCATCCAGCTTGTAGAAACCATACCAGAGTAGACTCTGGAGCTCAATGCAGTCCTTCAACCCATCCAATCCTGCCAAACCATCCAACCTATGCCAGTATGGAACATGGACATTAAATGATGATGAGGAGGAGGAAGATGGGGAATGATATTGCTAACAATGACCCAGTCGCAGACTTGATTTCCATACAATCTGAGAGAAGAAGTATATTAGCTGGGATTGAGTGATTTTGCAAAATTCATCTCCAAGGGTGCATCCTCATTACCATCACTTACTGTCCACTTATCCATGTGCCACATAGAATTTGTTGAGGCAGATTTTCTTATGGCCAGATGTCCTTCCTCTCACCAAACCTACTTCACCTACTTCCAAGCAAGGTAACATTTCTCTCTGGCCAGAAATATTTCCCATGGAAGACTGGAAACAAACAACATCGCTTTGTATGTATATATATATATATATATATATATATATATACACATACACATATATATAGAGAGAGGGGACAGAGAAAGACACATGAAAGATCAGTTCGTGTGGAAAACAACAGTTGTAAGAATATCGATCCTGAGAGAAAGTTATAATCTCACTCCACTTAGCTCCAGGTTTTGTACACCTGTACAAACCTGGACTATCTGTGGGGGACCATCGTGACTGGCTTAATTCTCTTATATAACTAAAATAATATCAGGTGTGTATTTGAATATGACTTTGAAAAATACTTTGATCAGCCATGCTCTCTCTCTCATATAGGGTTTAGTATAGAGAAAGAGAGCAGGCATAGCAGCTTGTTAGGAAGTTTGCTTCCCAACCACATGGGTTTTGGGTTCAATACCAATGTGTAGAACCACTTGTGCAAGTATCTTTGACTACAGCCCCAGGCTGACCAAAGCATTGTGAATGGAAATGACAGGCCGAAAGTGAGAGAAGCTTGTCGTGTGTGTGTGTGTTACTTTCTCCTGACCTTGACATTGCATGGTAGTTGTAAATAAGTGCCAGCATTATGAAAGTGGTTTCCTTCGTTACCAATCTTGCATGAATGCCTGTTTAGTCATGGGAAAATATAACCTTACTTACAAACAGATGAGGACTGCCAACAGGGAGCGTATCTGAATAGAAAATCTACCCCACCAAATTCTGTCTGACTCATGCGTGCATGGAAAAATGGACTTTAAATGATGATGATGAAAGAAACTATGCACAAGGTCATCACAGACCTTCTTATAGCAGTAATATCTTCATGGTTGATGTGCCAAGGCAGCAAGCTGGCAGAAACGTTAGCATGCCAAGCGAAATGCTTAGTGGTATTCCGTTTGTCTTTATGTTTGAGTTCAAACTCCACCGATATCTACTTTGCCTTTCATCTTTTTGGGGTTGATAAATTAAGTAGCAGTTGTATACTAGGGTTGATGTAATCGACTGCCCCCTCCCCAAAAATTTGGGCCTTGTGCCTAGAGTAAAAAAGATCTTCATGGTTGATGTTACTCCAGAACAGCTGCTAGTTGTGAAAATTTTAGAAGGGTGATATTCTAGGGAGGAAAAAAAAATGGACAGAGTAGAAGGGTTAGAGCACGGCCGGAAGTTGAACACAACATGCAGAGGGGTATGTGGATTCTAGTAGAAAAGGCAGAGTGAGATGAGAGCATTTCTGTCAGGCAGAGGTTGCAGTGTGTCAGCAGGCAACTATGCTAATCAGTCGGATGGTCTTCTTTGGATGCACTCAAAGATGTTTGTATATATATATAGCAGCTGCTGTCTTAGCTACGAGAGTAATAACTGTTTCCATTTCTAGTGGCTTTCACAATGACAATCAATATATCATTGAGCTAAACAGGTCATCTCTAACATCCTACTTCTGTTAATCATTGCTGTAATGTTGTCATCAAGATAATTAAATTCAGATAAGAAAAATATACACACACACAAACACACCTAGGGGCTGAGCAAAGCCTTGTGAGTGAATTTGATGGACAAAAGCAGAAAGAAGCTTGTCAAATATGCACGTGAACCTACTGTGAGACAGTAGGTTCAATTCCTGGACTGGGTGAAAAGTTGTGTCCTTGAACAAGGTACTTCATTCCCCATTACTTCACTCTACACAGCTTAAAATGACTACTGGTGCAGTCCCCACCCTCTTCCCTCTCCTCTCTGCCATCACTCACTCACTCTCTCTCTCTCTCTGTTCTGCTGAGTCATGATTGGGAGAGTCAAGTGGGTGTATACAGCTGTTCACAACTACAAACACCTGAAACAGTTAATGAAAGCCTGCTACAAGCTCTACAAGCTCTACAAGCTACCAGGTCACCCTTACTTGCAAGTGACAGCTGATTTTTAGAACAGCTTAGCACCATAAATCAAATCGCACAAATTAACCCTCACATTAACCTGTTTAATTACATTTTTAAGTGAATGAAACTTCATATAAAAAATATGACTTGAAAATTTTGTCTCGCTCAGTCCAGCTGGAAGGAGCAATAATTTTGGCAACTGTGTGGAATCCTATCGTGCAAGTGAGTATGTCTTAGTGTTTGTCCCCAATCACTACTTCATAACCAGTGTCGGTTTGTTTACGTCCATGTAACCTAACAGTTCAGCAAAAGAACCAACAGAGTAAGTACCTTTAAGAAATAAGTACTGGGGTTGATTTGTTTAACCAAACCCTTCAAGGCAGGACACAATGAGGGAAACAAGTAAAAATATAAGACAGGATAATACCATTCCCACTCGATTTCACAGATTAAGGTGTATATCAAGACAAAACTTCAGTATGACAGTAGAAAGTGATTTGAAAGATATGGCTGCTGTTTCTGGCAAATCAAGTAACCACATACAGGTTCCATTACTGGTATGAAAATGTGCATATATACCATATATATATTTATTTTTTTATTGCCCACAGAGGAGCTAAACATAAAGGGGACAAACAAGGACAAAGAAACTAAGTTGATTACATTGATCCCAGTTCATAACTGGTACTTATTTAATTGACCCCGAAAGGATGAAAGGCAAAGTTGACCTCAGCAGAATTTGAACTCAGAACGCAGTGACGGACGAAATACCACTACACAGTTTGCCCAGTGTGCTAACGATTCTGCCAGCTCACCGCCCTACAATATACATATTGGATAGAAAAAGTTGTAGGCTGCCCATGGGATTTGAACCTACATCTCTTGTGGACATTATATGTATATGTTGATGTTGTTTTATAGCTCTAGTCACTTCCTACAGATGACTTGAGCTCAGAACCAAATCTAATCAATTACAGTGCTGCACTTGGTTACAGCCATGAAATATACCAACAGCAGTATATACATAGACGGTTGCAAACCAATACAGGAATCTCTTCGTTACCATTCCAGTTATCAGAAATCACAGCCAAATATTCCCTTCAGTCAATACACATTACTATCTTAAGGAACAATGCACAGCCTAATGTGAAGTGTTGTTCCTACATCGCAGCTTGGATGGCCATGACTGGAACACCTCTAATCATTGTTTTATTGGACCAGAGCCCCTTCAACTGCAAAATCAAGATAACCACAGTCTAAGTAATGAGCCCTACAAGGTAGGGTGGCTGCAGCAGCAAGTGTCGCTGGCCATTTGCCACAGCAATGCCACTGCGGTTTTGTCCACTGGGCATGACCAAACATGTAATTTATTCTGAGGCATACTCCGCCCTCTTTTTTTATTTATTTCTCTTTGCTTCCTTATAATTAAATTGAGATTCAAGCTTTATGTAAATAAAGTCTGAAGTGATATCTATTGTATAAATGTTAGTTTTCTTCCTGATAATGTATTAGTTGGAAAGACAGAAAGGTGAAGTAGTAGTTTGGTTACATCAGTAACACACATGACTGGGTCACTTGCAAATACAATTACCGCAATTATTTGTGTATAAATCACACTATTTTATACTCGATTTTGACAGGAAAGAAATGGAGTGTGACTTATACATGGAGTAAAGCTAAAATCAAGTAAGAATATGAAAGGAAAAAAATTTTGTACCAAGATTTAACACTAAATTGAGGGTGCAACTAAAACAGTATGTTTGAAGTTGGAGAAAATAGAACAGAAAAGGAGAGCGAGCAAAGAGGGACTGACTCAGTGAGTTGTGGATTGGGA
The DNA here is from genome assembly GCF_006345805.1 of Octopus sinensis. Taxonomy (NCBI): domain Eukaryota; kingdom Metazoa; phylum Mollusca; class Cephalopoda; order Octopoda; family Octopodidae; genus Octopus; species Octopus sinensis. Next base: position 65,109,052 of record NC_043006.1, read on the forward strand.
TAATACCCAAGACTGGTGATGGATAGGAAAGATTGGTAAAACAAATAACAGTCCAAGTGCCCCAACAACAAAAAATGCTATGGAACAAAATGAAATGATTTGACAAATGTTTCTGGAGTCATCAAATTTCTACATTAGAGTAATATGGACAACTATGTTAACAAGGTCTCGCAACAACCCGCTGCCACCACCACCACCACCATCATCATCATTATCATTATCATTTTAATGTCCATTTTTCTATGCTATCATGGACTGGATGGAATTTGTTGAGACAGATTTTCTATGCCTGAATAATCTTCCTGTCACCAACCCTCGCCTGTTTCCAAGGAAGGTAATATTTCCTCATGACCAAGAATGTTTTCATGGAAGATAAGAAATGAAGGCCGTGGCTGCTTGCATGATGGTGACACTCATCATCAAGACAAGGAGACAGTAATGTGTGCGCATGCACACACAGTGGGATTCTTTCAGTTTCTGCCAACCAAATCCACTCACAAGACTTTGGTTGGCCTGGAGTTATAATAGAAAACACTTGCATGAGATGCTATGCAGTGGAACTGAACCTGGAACCATATGGTTAGAAAGCAAATTTCTTACCACAGAACCATGCCTGCCCCTATGCACAGAAAATAAGGGAGTGAAATCAGTAAGGGAGCAAACTAATGATTTAATTAGAGAAGGAAGAACAATATGCTTGCCTTTTGTAGGGTCTTCAAGAATAGTGGTGACAAGAGCAGGGGACCACTGCCACAACCCATGGGTTGTTGCAGCAGAGACGTGTGAATCAAGATATCAATATATCCTCAGACTGGAGACTCGGTCTGATTTCCAGCAAAGGCAGCTATTCTGTTTTAGATATCCAACAGGATAAAGCACTAGCCTACCTATCGCAAAGGTCTTGAGTTCAAATCAGTAACAAGCATTTGATTGTATTTCTGGATAGAAAACTGCAGTTCTCCTAATTATCATCAATAGGTATTGAATCAGCTATGAATGTTACCTTGATAGACAGGTGTTATATACACCTAAGAGTTACCACCAATCTGCTTCTGCTATACAACCAAAGCTAAACAAATCCTCAAGATAATCATGAGGACATAACTTTACATTAAAATGAGTGATAAAAATGTTATTGTTGTCATTGAGTCACAGATCAGCACAGACCTATGATTGAAACATTCCAGCCATGAATATCTCTCCTTTTTTTTCTTTCTTTTTTTCATACAGTATCTAAGACAACAATATTCAACGTGAACTTCCAATAAGATGATTCAAAGGAGAGTTTGATGCTATTACAAGTAGTTCAAATGGCCTTGTAGAGATCTCATTTATTCAGCCATTATCATAATCCATAAGCACAAGTGTAGCTGCATGCTAAGAAGTTTCCTTCCCAATCACATGGTTCAGGGTTCAATCCAGCTGCATGGCATCTTGGGCATGGGTCTTCTAACTATAGCCTTGGCCTGACCAAAGCCATGTGAGAGGATTTGGTAGAGGGAAACTGAAAGAATCCCATCATGTGTGTGTGTGTGTGTGTGTTCATTTGTCCCACCACCACTCGACAACTGGTGTTATTTTGTTTACATCCTTCTAACTTAGAGGTTTGGCAAAAGAGACAGACAGAATAAGTATCAGGTTTTTAAAAAAAAAGTACTGAAGCCAATCCATTCAACTAAATATTCTTCAAGGCAGTGCCCCAGCATGGCTGCAGTCTAATGACTGAAACCAGTAAAAGTAAACAAAGGGAAAACAATGCATTCTAAATCATATCATTTAGAGAAAATAATCCTAATCAACTGTGCTCTCTATGTTTAACTACTTGCAAATTGCACCAAATAACTTTTTGGTGTCATCAGCTTGCTTTGGGTAGCTACAATAGAGCTTTATGTGATTATGCGAGTTAACCCTTTAGCATTTAAACTGATGCTATGCAGTCAAGATATTCTGTTTTACATTCAAACCAACAAGATCTGGATTCCCACACCTACCCTACAATGTCATCATCATCGTTTAGCGTCCGCTTTCCATGCTAGCATGGGTTGGACGGTTCAACTGAGGTCTGGGAAGCCAGAAGGCTGCACCAGGCCCAGTCTGATCTGGCAATGTTTCTACAGCTGGATGCCCTTCATTCTAAAAATAATCAATCACATTGTCAAAATATCAAAGCTATGGAAATAATGCAGGATTAATTCAAAACAACATGAATTATATTTGATAGAGTAATCTGAATGCTAAGGAGTTAACCCTTTTGTTATCATATTTCTGTTGAGATGATCTGTGCTTCTTTCAATTATTTTAAATATAACAAAGAATTTAGTAAAATAACTTAGTTATCATTAAGCTAGTGTTAGGAACATAAATTGTGACTAAGGTTTGGTGGAAGATTTTAATTCAGAACTTATGAAAGCAAGACATTTGTACTACAAAGCCAGAGGTGGTTTCAGCTGGGTTAGTATCAAAAGGGTTAATGCAGTGGATTTGATTATTTAATTTAACTTTATATGATTTGACAATATGTATGTGGATGCACACACAAATAACAAGATTTATCTTTCATCTTTTACTTATTTCAGTCAATGGACTGTGGCCATATTGGAGCACTTAAAGGGTTTAGTCAAACAATTTGATCTTGGTATTTATTTTTCAAGCCTGGTACTTATTCTATTGGTCTATTTTACTGAAGCACTAACTTGCAGACACATAAACAAACACCAATTGTCAAGCACTTGGTGGGAGGGGAGGGGAGACAGACGGTCAGAGAGACACACACACACACACACTAAGACACACACATATGCAAGTAGCTTCCACAGTCTCCATCAAACCAAATTCACTCACAAGGCATTAGTCAATCCAGAACAATAGTAGGAGACACTTGCCTAAAGAGCCCTGCTGTGGGATTGAACCCAAAACCATATTGTTGGAAAGTGAGCTTCTTACATAGAAAAACATGAAAATGCTGTATTACTTATCCATAGAATACAGATCACAGGAAGTTTCTTAAATATATTAATTTGTAAATATTTTATCTCTAGGAAAGCCAAGTCAAACAAGCAAGACCTAGGAATAGACCCAAGAACAAGATGGTTGGATAATATCCCCAGTCAGACACACTTGGGAATCCATTTGGAAAATCTAATGATGGAAGAGGAGGAGGGAGAGAGAGAGAGAGACAAAGGGAGGGGGCAGAGAGCAGTAGGGTCAACAATCATGTCTTAAAACTATGTCAGTAACAGCATAGACCAGTTGTTCGCGACTGGGGTCCTTATAAGATTTTGTTGTTAAAATATATTTATAATAAATTGGTTATACTTTTACAATACACAAAATATTTAACACTTATTTTTATAAAAAAAAATACAGTAAGATTTTTTTTAGTATTTATTGAAAGGTTATGGAGGGCCAGTAAAATAAGACTCAAAGGGGCCCAAAGGCAAAAAATGGTTAAGAACCACTGGCACAAAACAGAAGGACAATGTGAGATACATTTACTACAAAGCCTGACTGGTATATACAACTGAATGCCAACTGGAGCAACATCAAATGTTTTATCACTGAACCAGGCATAGATCTGAGCAAGCCAATCTAGATTTCTGTGGAATGAAAAAATAAAAAAAAGACCATTTTCATAGTCTTCTTTCAATACAAATTCTATTCCTCTGGTTATGACATGTTGGTCATTTTTAAGACTACCACCATCAAAATCTTAGCATTTTCATTGCATCACCCTCACCAGCCATTAGGGGAAAGTTGTGTGAGATAACTTGTATGATAGCTGATATCTATTAAGCCAAGATGGCAGCTTTTCTTTCCGTTCTGTATATTGTGTTTTCCACTTCAATGTGTGCTGGATCTGGTGGATGATTGTAGTTGATTGATTTTTAATTACATTTCCATCAGTAGACATTCAACTTTTGCATATTGATTATTTGTCACATCCCCAACATATTACATTGTTGACAGTTTTGTAGCTAACATATATGAAAAGCCACTAACAGTTATCTCAAGTTTTTTTTTTCCTTCATCTTGGCTACAGGTGAAAGTAGATGCCTGTGTGGTCAAGAAGCTTGGTTCTTAACTGTATGGTCGCCAGTTCAGTCCCACACCTTGGGCAAGTGTCTTCCGCAATAGCCCCAGTGCAACCAAAACTTTGGCAGTAAATTTAATAGGCAGAAACTGAAAGAAGCCTGTCGTGTGCATATGTTGACTCCTGTCTAGATATCACATTGTAAATAAGCATCATTGTCATAGAAGCAAAGTTGTATCTCTCTCTCTCTCTCTCTCTCTTACACACACACACACACACATACAACATGCTTCTTGTGGTTCCTGCCTACCAAATCCACTTACAAAGCTTTGGTTAACCCAGGGTTATAGTAGAAGACACTTGCCCAAGGTACCCAGCAGTGGGATTGAATCCAAAACCATGTGGTTCAAATGCAGACTTCTTAACCTACAGATGTGCCAGCACTTTAGATAAAATAATTTTACAAAATCACACATTTAAAACAAAGAATCTACAAGCTGCATGGCAGGTACAGGTATGGCTGTGTGATAAGAAGCTTGCTTCCCAACCACATGGTTCCAGGTTCAGTCTTACAGTGTGGCACCACAGGCAAGTGTCTTCTACTATAGCCTCAGGCCAACCAATGCTTTGTGAGTGGATTTACTAAATGAAGACTGAAAGAAGCCCGTTGTATGTATGTATATGTTTGTCCCCTACCACCACACTTAACAACCAGTGTTGGTGTGTTTACATCCCCCATAACGGTTTGGCAAAAGAGACTGATAGGATAAGTACTAGGCTTAAAAAAACAAGTCCTCGGGGTCGATTTGTTTGACTAAAATCCTTCAAGGCAGTGCTCCAGCATAGCCATAGCCAAATGGCTGAAACCAGTAAAAGTTAAAAGACACTAGAATCTGCCACACTATTTTATGTTAAAGATTATTACCTCCAGCTTAGTAAAGGCGGAGGTATTGTTTTCAGTCGTGTTTGTTTGTTTATCTGTGGACAAGATATCTCAAGAACCGCTGGATGGATTCGGACAAAACTTTCAGGAAAGTTTTTGTTCTATATTTAAAATTGTACAAAAGAAAATAATTATTGTAGAAAATAATATATTTACAAAAATATTATATGAAAAATTGTTTCTGTAAAATGTCTGTCCAATGAAGTGCAATCAACCAGCAACTGCTTTAATTAAAAGTCTTTCAATGAAAATTTGTTTTGATGATATGTCATTCAACAAAATGCTTTGTGACTTGTTTGTGTGCTTTAAAGTGATTAGGATAAAGTCTACAACAAAGTCATTGATTTATCCCCTCCACCCTGCTTTGTATACAAACTCATACTAAATCCCTAACTTGTGTAAATCACTGAACTGTGACAATGCTGGGGCACAACCTTCAAGGGTTTACTTAACAGTCTCGTCTGCCAAACTTAAGTTAAGGGGACTTCAACAAACTAACTCTTGTCAACAGCAAAAGTGAGATATAAATACAAACATGACAAGCTTCCATACAGTTTCCACTGATCAGATCTACTTACAAGACATTGATCAGCAGGGCTATAAAGGAAGTACTGCACATTGGGACCAAAGCAGAAACCATGTGGGTGAAAAGCAAGCTTCTTAATCCAGAGCTATGCCTGCATTTTTATACTAAACATGTACAACACAAGAGTCACAATTTATTATATTAGTACAAAGCCACCCACATTTCAGGGAGGGTATAAACAAATTTACTATACAACAACAGTCCTTTATTTCATCAACACTGTAAGGGATGTAACAGAATAACACAATGCGATTTTGGACACAGGAAACTCAAATTTGCAGGACAAGTTATTGCAGAAAGTATGAATAAATTTCAGTACCAGATTCAGCCAGATTTCTATCTGGAGTATTAAACAATACACAAAATAAAACCAGTCTTGTGGCAAACAATGTGAGAAGCACTAAAGTTTGCTGTATGGAACATCTAAATCAGTGTCAACCTGTATTAGCATGTGTCAGTGTGTGTTTGCATGACTTTAAGATTGTTCAAAACTAGATCAATCAACAACTAATCTCATGCACACAAATTCTAAACCTGCCACTTTGAAAATGTATACAGGCACTACACACCTTTCACAGCCATTTCACACAAATGCCTTTATTTTCTATTCATTTTAGTCATTGGCCTGCAGCCATGCTGGGGCACCACTATGAAGAATTTTCTTGAACAAATAAATCCAAATGCTTATTTTTTAAGTCTGGTACTCATTCTATCTCTTTTGTTAAATTGCTAGTCATGGGTTCCACAAAGTTACTACCTACCAAATTTACTCAAAACGCATTGGCTAGTACACACTTGTAATAAGAAAACAATCGCCCAAGGTGCCACACAATGGGACTGAACCTGTAGGTATGAGAGGGCAGATCTGGCAAGTCTGAACATAAAACAGGTTCGATATTTAGCCCAGACATGGCCAATTTAAATGATAATGGGTTAAGAAGCTGACACCATGTGTGATATTTAACTCCTATTACAACTTATTTTACAGGGCATCTCATCATCACTGTTTTAAAGTCCACTCTTCCATGCTTGCGTAGCTTGGAGTTCACTGACAGATATTTTATGGCCAGATGCCCTTCCAGTCATCAACCTCACCTCTTTCCAAGTAAGGTAATATTTCCCCATCACCAGACATGTTTTCAGGGAAGATTGAGAACAAAGAACACAACCTATATGACAATAAACTCATTTACAACTATCATGTAAAGTCAAGGCAAGGAGAAAATAACAGATCACACATACACGCTATGCAGCTCAAAATTAAAATGTGTGCGAGTGTGTGCATGTGCAAGCATTTATGAATGTGTACAATTTTATTTCATGCTGAAGAATCAGTGGAAGATTTGAATTTAGGACTATCATTGCTGTCATCATTTTATATATATATATATATATATATATATATAAGCACCCACTACACTCACGGGGTGGTTGGTGTTAAGAAGGGCATCCAGTCATAGAAACACTGCCAGATCAGACTGGATCCTGGTGCAGCCTCCTGGTTTCCCAGACCCATGATAGGATGGAAAACGGACGTTAAACGAAGATATATGTGTGTATGTGTGTGTGTGTTAGGCACAAAAGTGGCTGTGTGGTAAGAAGCTTGCTCACAAACCATATGGTTCCAGCTTCAGTCCCAATGCATGGTACTTTAGGCAAGTGTTTTCTACTATAGCCTTGGGCCAACCAAAGCCTTGTGAGTGGATTTGGTAGACAGAAATTGAAAGAAGCTCGTTGTATATATGTGTGTGTGTGTGTGTGTTTGTACCCCCACCATTGCTTGACAACTGATGTTGGTATGTTTACGTTCCCGTAACTTAGCAGTTTGGCAAAAAGAGACTGATAGAATAAGTACTAAGCTTCCAAAGAATAAGTCCTGAGGTTGATTTATTTGACGTAAAGGCGTTGCTCCAGCATGGCCACAGTCAAATTACTGAAACAAATAAAAGAATATATCCCGTTGCTATTATGATAAATTGTTGTATATCTGAATTTGGCCAAATGCATTTTTTTCAATATTTATCATTGTTTGGCAATAGCCAGTTCTTTTGGTCATGTATCTCCAGCTGCTTCAGATGCCAAGATATCAAAAATTGTCAAAGTGTAGTGCAACAGTTTAGCTATGGAATGGTAAAACTATTCTTTTTGTTTTCTGAAAAAGCAATGTTTTGGACTTAAGACACTTTTGTATAATAGCAAAAATATATATTATCTTTTATCTTTTACTTGATTCAGTCATTTGGCTGTGGCCATGCTGGGGCACAGAGTGAAGATGGAAAGATGATGCAGAAGACTGTTAAATACATAAAATGCTCTTTCAATGCTTTAAAGATTTCATGGCATTTTGTGTTACTGAAGGACACAAAATCTAGTTCATTTTTTACAAAGACACACATACATCAAATGACCATTATTTTTGATGTCCACTTCTCTGTTTGCATAGGTTGGACAGAGTTGATTGGGACAGAATTTCTGTAGTCACACCTTGTTTCCAAGCAAGGTAACATTTCCCATGGCTAGACATGTTTTTGGAAATGAATGACACTGCAAGTTAAGACAGTGACAATCATTTAATAAACTCTTATGCAATGAAGGACACGGGGACACACACATAAGTAAGTGGACTCACCTGAGCCCAACAAGCTAGCTTCCTGTAACAAGCTGACAAAACTTAAGTAGCATGGAGCCAAATAAAACGGTTTGAAATAATAATACCAATATATTGTGAGTTTCTTCTTTTTTTCTTTCAGTTTCCATTGCCCAAATCCACTCAAAAGGATCTGGTTGGCCTAGGGCTATAGCAGAAGAGACTTGTTCACAGTGCCACACAGTGGGACTGAACCTGGAACCATGTGGTTGGGAAGCAAACATCATAGAACACATCCACAGCAGTGCTTATACATACACACACAGAGATACATACATACACATAAACGTATATACACATTAAATTACTGAGGTTTCGTTTTATTCCTGTAATATACTGTAGAACATGTCTTTTTAGCCAAAATTGTGTTACGATGATTGTAAACAGCAGAGCCATGGTTAGAAAAAAAGAGGGAGCCAGCTGTACATGTATTTCAATTCTTGTCAGAAAACCATCATCAGCAAACACCTTCTCCCCCATGTGCATCTGTTTCCCCCTATTTTTCTATCTATAAACATATAATGATGTTAGCTAAGAAAACTCTATGGTCTACAGTACATCATCACAATGAAATGAAGGCGCAAGCATGGCTGTGGTTAACAAGCTTACTTTGCAACCATAAGGTTTTGGGTTCAGCTCCATTGTGTGACACCTTGTGCAAGTGTCTTGTGCTACTGCCAAGAGCCAACCAATACCTTGTGGATGGATTTGGTACATGGAAAGTATGTGGAAGCCTGTAGAATATTCATATATAAGTATGACTGTGTGTCCCTTTGTGTTTGTCTTTCCCCACACATCACTTGACACTGTTGGTTTGTTTACATCCTCATAACTTAGCAGTTCAGCAAAAGAAGCCAATAGAATAAGTATTGTGGTTGACTTGATCAACTAAACCCTGCAAAGTGGTGCCCCAGCAAGGCTAAAGTTCAATGACTGAAACAAGTAGAAGAAATAAGAGACAGAGGGCACCAGTAATTTAACAGTCAATGTAGGTGCCGAGAAAAATGTTAAAATATACAGATTGGTTTATCCACTTCAACCCCTTATAGTAAGTGGAGCAAATTCATGGCTAGGTTAAGAAAGTACATGATTGTTAATGAAAACTCTAACTACAAAAATGTGTGAAATAAGAGATACCTTCATTTCTCGAAAAACGTGTAAGGGTTACTAACAGGAAGGGCATCCCACTGTAAAACAATGCCTCAATAATATGCTCATCTAACCAATGCCAGCATGGAAAAACAGACATAAAAATGCATGAATAAGAGTGTGTGTGTATAGCAAAACCTCTCTAAACTAGAAACTCTTTAAAAAAAAAGTATTACCCAAGCTATAATTAGAATCCCAATGAAGGACAATCATGCAATGTCAATGTATGGTATAATATAAACAACAAAACCACCATAAACCAAACACCCCTTAAGTTCCACCGTATGAGAATGATGAACAAATTAGAGTAATGAGAACACAAAGTACGAAAGACTCAGACAACAGGCATATCAAATACATACTTGTATAATCAGGTGCCAAATGGATATTATGGTTTCAGCACCTGGGCAGCACCATTCAATGAAGCAGTGTTAACAGTATTAAAAACATAAAACACTGCCTGGAAAAAGAAGTAGTAACAAAGCATTAACATAATATATCCATTATGTCTACACCTCATTATTACAAATATAAAAAAAGGTGGTGAGATGGTGGAATTTTTAGCATGGCACACAAAATGCTTAACATCCATGTTTATGTGCTGAGTTCAAATTTCATTGAGTCGACTCTGCCTTTCATCATTTTGGGGGTCAATAAAATACTTACTGAGGGTGATGTAATCAATTTACCCCCTGTCCCAGCAAATTCTGGGGCAGGAGGTAAAAGATAGTCATCAGATTGCAAATATAAATAGTTTTATATACTCAAGGCTACAAAATATAGACATTAAAAATACTACCTATAAAACATAGACATATCTTCAAAAAGAATTACAGAACTTTAAAAAATACACACACACACACACTCTCTCTCTCTCTCTCTCTTATTTGATGTTTGTCTTTCATGCTGGGCAAGAGTAAGATAGTCCAAAAGGATCCAATGAGCAGGAGGAACATGCTGAGTTCCAATGTCTGCTTTGGCATGGTTTCTGGATGCCCTCCAATCACCTTTACAGAAAGTATAGAGTGCATTTTTCATGGCATTGACATGAGTGTGGTTGCCAAGCAACTCTCAATACAAAAAAAAAAAGCCCACGATGCTGAGTGAGAGTATAAGAGAGAAGGAGGTAGCTTTATGACAGAGGAACAGGGATTCTGCTGTAGAGGAGATAAATACCTACTCTACAGCAGAATGTAGAGGGTGTAGTAGAGGTGAATGTAGAAAATAGTGAACAAGGATGGAGGTGTGCACAATGGTAAATATGAGCTAAATGTAAAAGAAACGGGAATGGCTCAGGAAGGAGGAGACGAAGTGGCAGTACAAAAAAAGGTGGGGAGCAGCAGTATAAATTCCTGTTACCAACCCTTATCTGTCTCAACAAATTTCATCTGACCCCATGGACATTAAAATGATGATGACAATACATATATCTATGTAAAAATATATGTATAAATCATGATGATCATTGACATTTAACCCCTGTCTTCCAGAATAGCATGGTTGGACAGTTTGACAGGAGTTGAAAATCTGCAGGAAGGGTGAGTGGATAAGTGAGGAAAGCACCAGAAGGTTAGAGATAGGTAGAGAGGTAAATGCAACATGTGTAGAGGTGTGGTTAATGGTAAATATTAGTATTGGGGTGAAGGTAAAAGAGAAGTCCAGGGAGAATACCACATTGTTGAAACAATTGTAAAGAATGAAATAAATAAATGTATTACTTGTTATCTTTCTCTCTCTCTGAATATATATATATATATATATATATATATATATATATATATATGTATGTATATATAAATGTACACACACACACACACACACACACAAGGGGGTGCTGAAAAGTTCCTAGTTGTAAGGGTATCGTGAAAAGCATGGTTGGAAGCACAACCTTCCCAGTTCTTTCAGAGCTTAGAAAAACTGAAGGACCACTGCAATACAATATGTATCTGAAACTGAGCGGGAATATGTTGAATAAAATCATAATTAACTGATCCTCCTGTATTTTCCTTTACCCATATATACATGCACACAGGCACATATATGTATATATACTGGGTGACCTGGCATTACCCAGAAAAAAAGCACTTACCATATAAGATGAAATGGAACGGTGGTATTTCTACATAAATCCATTAATCTAAACACATCCTTATTATACTAAAATTCAAGTTCTGTTTGTGGGTTTGCAAATAACCAGATTTTAAAAGAAACAGTATATTGTAGTAATGTAATATTTTGACCCATTAACTTTTACATATAAACTCTTTTGCTTGAAATATTTTCTACCATCTCTTGGTGTTAGAACATTCAAAAGAGAAGAATGTTCTTTCTTATGATGTCACACATTAATGAGAGCTCTGCTCAGCGCTGGGTGACAAAATAAATATGTGAGACATATTAGGAAAAGAAAAAAACACAAAGTTTGGTGACTTTTAAAAAGAAGTAATTTTATTTGTTTAGAACATAAATGCCATAAGTAATTTCTTCTGCATTAAGTAGATTCTTTTTTCTACCCATGTGATTTTTTTAAATTAGTAAATCTAATTTACTTCAGTTTTGTATTTGGTTTCCAAGATTCTTGATGTAAATTCAAGTGTTGAAACAAATCTTGTTTTGGGAGGGTCATCACACCAATATTAATAAACAAACATACACACATACTGGTTCAATATCACTTCTTTATGATTGTTATTTTTTTGTATTTTTAGTCAATTTAACCAATTGATTAACAATAGAGAAGTAATATTGAACTAGTGCTTGTGTGTATTATTATTACTGACATAGTGACTCTCCCATATATATATATATATATATATATATATATATATATATATATATATATATATATATATATATATATACATGTATGTACGTATGTAAATGATTAAGAATATGTCAAAGATACAGACAATTAGTGCTAAGACCACATTGGATACCTAAAACCCAACATCAAATGGAGAGTCCAGGTGAATAAGAGTTAGTTATAGGCAATGTACTGATCAAGATAATAAAAGTATAATAAAATAAAACAATGGACAATTTGTTAATGACGACGAAATAATTCTATATTAGTTATACAGAAAGGCATATAAAACTACATAACTCTTTATATATACACATATATATATATATATATATATATTATATATATAAAGCTATTGTTTCAGGTATTGGACTGCAGCCATGCAGTCCAATGAAATGTTTTAGTTATTTTTCTTATACATAAGAAAACAAACTAAACAGAAAAATATATATATAAAGTAGAAAAACAGGAAAAACAGGAAGGCAAGTTCATAGTAATTTTATGTAAGTAGGTAGATATCCTGATAGTTCATAGTCTAATGTCATAGGTAAAAAAGAGAAATTGAATAGCCCTTTTGAAGTGGTTCATCTTGAGTAGGTAGGTAAACATCCACAGAGCTCATATTTGAACCTCACAAATAAGGGATTGGAGAATACAGGTAATCCTTCACAGCTGTTTCAGGGTTTTGGTGAATGCAGCAATGTGCATTGTATGTACATATACATGAAGTAAACATGTTAGTGAAGGGATATGAAATAATACAAGTGTGTATGTATATATATATATATATGACAGAAGACTGAGATATGTGATACATTGCTGTACTCGAGAACCAACCGACCCACCCACCACAACAGAATTGATGTCCTAAAATCAAGTTACTACATAGAAAGAAATGGTGCTGGTGCCACATAAAAAGCACCCAATATACTCTGAGAAGTGGTTGGTTTTAGGAAGGGCATCCAACCACAGAAACCAAATCAAAACAGACTATGGAGCCTGATGTAGACACTGGCCTTGCCAGTTCCTGTCAAGCTGTCCAGCCCATGCCAGCACAGAAAATGGACATTAAATGTTGATGATGATATAGACACACATATATATACTGAGACAGACAAACAGAAAGAGTTGTCTGTGTAAGATCTGTGAGTGGATTTGTGTGAGCGTGTATAAAAATGTATGCATATATGTAGGAGGATGTTACAATCACATCACCCATCTTTTTTTTTTATTCCTCAATATTATTCTTAAATTCTCGATCCCAACAACAAAAATCTTTAATTTTGCAGTAACAACAAAATAAGAAAACAAAAACACCTCAAAAGCTGGGAACTAATAACCATTTGTTAAAGTTCAATATATGAGTATCATTGTGCACACATATGAGTACATGTACCTATTCTGTACTCATTACTAACTCTAACTTTACTGACAGTACTCCTGTATTGGCATTCAGCAGCCATTTGTCTACTCAATGACAAGCTTCAACAATGACCATCAGATATGAGAGTGAAGGACTCTGTCAAAGGCTTTCTTCAAGTCAATAAATGTTAATTAAGTACAATGGTTTACTTTTCGCTAAATACTTCTCCCACAGTTTCCTTACAAGAAATTATCAGTAGTACTTCTCGGCATGAAACCAAACTGCATCTCATCTAGGTTAAATTCCTCCCTAATTAATTGAGATATGACCCTTTCGGCGACTTTCATGACCTGGTCCAGCAATTTGATACTCTGTAATTACTTCTCTCAAAAGCATCTCCTTAACCCTTATAAAAGTTGACTATATGCTGCTATGCCAGTCACTAGGTATGATAATTTTCCGTACAACTTGATTAGCTATATGGGTGTCTAGGCCATAACCTACTCCATTAGATATTTTAACCCTTTAGCATTTAAACTGGCCATATCAGGCTGAAATAATCAACCTGATTTATGTTCAAACCAGCCAGATCCAGACTCTCATACCTACCCTACAATGTCATTCTGAAAATAAATAATCACATCAAAATCTCAAAGCTACAACAATGTGAATAAATAAACATAAGGTCTAACCAACCAATATGAATGCTAAACGGTTAAGCATCTCAGTGGTAATTCCTGGTGGACAAGGGTCTTTTCCTGCCTTCATATTCTTAATTGCTTTAGCTGTCAGCTAATGACTCATCCCTCTGTTGGGTCTACATTATCTTCCATGCACTTTCCATATTTAGTAGCCTTTCATAATAGAACTTCCATGCCTCTCTCTCTCTTAAGAATTACAAAATGCAAGTTTTTTTTGCCATTAGCCTTCTAACAACAGAGACCAGTTCAAGGGAACTTGAACTAAAAGACTAGTTCTCAGTTTGTCTTTTTGGATGTGTAAGGACACACCCGGAGTTCTAAACTCTGCAATTCAAATTGCATCGTATAATTTTATTATCGTCTGTTAATCTTTGTATCAGTCATTGGACTGTAGCCATGCTGGGGGACAAACATAAACACACAAATGTCTATGTACGTGTATGTGTGTGTGTGTGTGTGCGTATAACAGGCTTCTTTCAGTTTCCTTCAACCAAAACAACTCACAAAACTTTTGTTGGCCTGGAACTACAGTAGCAGATACTTGCTCAAAGTGTCTCCTATTTGCCCACAGTGGGACTGAACCTGGAACCATGTGGTTGGGAAGTAAACTTCTTACCTCACAGTCATGCCAGCATCTATACACATACATTGCTTTTAATGGTTCCAGCTATATGCTTTGGCCATGCTCGGGCACTGCCATTCATTCTAGGTTTACATGACCAGCTTTCCCTTGATAGTGAAGGCTCCAGAATTCTAAGTGATACACTAAATAAACAAATCTAAAGAGTTTCCACTTCCTGCAAGGAAGATGTGCTGATGAACAAATCTGACGAGTTTTCAATGCTGCAGATCTTACACAGGGAAGAGGCAACCATTAAACACATCAACATAAAAGAGGTGGGTATGATATAATGATGGTTGACTTGATATCCTTCTTTTCAGTAACACCGAGGGGTGGGTTGTTGATAAATGTGATGACTAGAGATTGGAAAGGGTATAGGAGTGAATAGGGTGCATGGTGAAGGAGTGATCAAGGATACATATAAGTTGGAGGAAGGTGAGGAGATGATGGTTAGATGCTGATTGGCAGTACAGAAAATTGAAAAGCAGCAGGACAATAATAATGATAATACAGTAGACAGGAGAACGATGAGAGAAAGCGAGATGATGTGTGGGGAGAGTGAGATGTATGATGGTTTGAACACATCAAGAGGAAGTATTCAATGAAGAGGGAGGAAAGATAATTTGATGGCATATATAGGGTAGGGGAAATCAATGTAAAATATGAGTGGAGAGAGAGACAATGTTAAGACAGAAGGATAGCCGTCAAGTGACAAAGTTACAAGCAATGAGAAAAGTATCACATAAATGTTGATAAAATATTTAGTTCAGCATTCATTTAATTACACCAGCAGAACACTGCAGTTAGGCAAGTGAGGCAGTGATCAGCAACAGGAAATTAGGAGGGTAGAGAAGATTTGACAAGGAGATAAATGAGGGACCCAATTATGTATACAGACATTAAGCTTCCCTAAACAGAGTTTCAATGACACAGGCAAGCACTTAATAGCAACAGTTGTGCAGCTCCTTTCTCATCAACTCTGTGAGATACAAAGTACAGAGATGAACCTTCATTACTTAGTTCCATCTCTTTCCACAAATTCCATCCACCTAAAGCAATCAGAACTTCATTATACAGCTAACCTCATCCACAGACATTATATGACCACACCAGCAGTCATACCTCTTGCACACTACATCTGATTCCTCATATATATATATATATACACACACACACACACACACACACACATACACACACCTACCACACAATCATATAGGGGTGCTTGTGAGTACTTGGTGAGGGGAATAAAGACAATAATGATGCAGTGCAGAGCAGATTTTCTAAGATGAAGGCGGCTGTAACAAGGATCATCATCATTTTCCCATTGGAGAACTTCCATGGGGCATCACAAAGTGGTTGGAGCACTACAACAAGTGCATGGATGTCTGGTGGCGCATTGGGCCCTTAAGCAAGACACTTTATTTTACATTGTTCCAATTCATTTGGCTGGCAAAAATGAGTAGTACCTGTATTTCAAAAAGCCAGCCTTGTCGTGTCGTGTGTCATGCTGAATCTCCTTGAGAACTACGTTTAGGGTATGTCTGTGGAGTACTCAGCCACTAGGATGTTAAGTTCATGAGCAGGCAGTTCCATTGATCACATCAACATTGTTCTAACTGATAGAGTGCCAGCAAATCCAATGAAAACAACAATAGTTAACATCCAGTGTAAAAGAAGAATCCAGAGAAATATAATTCCAATTAAACACATCAATTAAGATCAAAGAAGCATTTTGTTTCTTTCCAACCTAA
>NC_043006.1:65128149-65383149 GCF_006345805.1 Octopus sinensis
AATTAAAAATAGAAGGGAACATACACCACACACATATACATATATAAATACATACACATGCACACACACACAAAATATATATACATACATATACAGGTATATATAGAGATATGAAGAAAAAAATATTTGATTGTGAGTGAAATAAAGTATATCCGATAGTTTATAATAAACGTGTGCACAATAGCTATCTTGAACAATAAAAGATCATATAAAAGGTTGAAAGGAAAAATACATAAGAGTTATATACAAAAAAATCCTATAGATCGAATCTGATGGTCAGAAATAAAACAATTCAGGACCATAAAATAAAAGATTACAGAAAAGTGAAAGGAAAAATATCCAAAAAATACCGACTCACAATAAACCAGTGAATCAAAGAAAGCAATGGGAATTGACAAAGCCTACATTAGCAGTATTGGCAGTAAAAGCTTTGAAATCAAAAATTCCAAAAAGCACCAACAGCCCAAAAGCTCAGATTTTTTGGTTTAATGCAGATTTATTTAGGAACAGGATTAAGCATTTTCTACTTAAGCACAACAGACATTTCAGAAAATTCCAGCATGACCCATTCTCATATGAACAAACCTTTTCAAAGATAAACCATTGTATTTTAAAAGGGGTGAAACAAGCTTCTTTTAATTGCCTTATATATTTCAATAAACTTGCTGACAACTTGTTTTCCAGGTATTTCAAAGATTTTTTTAGCTTTAAAGCTGTTTTCTGTTGCCGCAATATAAGTTTTTGTATGTAGAGCTATTATCAATCTGTACTTTAGCTCTCTGTAAACAACTCCTTTGATCAGGCAAGATCTCCTAATGTTATTTTTAATACCGACATAACAGATCTGCTTGGAGACCCACTATTACAGCAGATCTGCTCAAGCATTCAATATTGCAAAGTGCACCATTGTAGTATGAAAAGCTGCCCTGTCTGATGACAAGGAGGAAACTTGCTTACTTATGCACCGACTATGCTTTTAAGTATACAAGTCAGATGATTGGCAGCCTTATCATTATAAAACATCCTTTTGTTAGGCTTATGATAGAAGCTAAAGTTGTTAAATTGCAGATCTAAATTAATGTCTAAGAAGTTAACAGTGCTAAGGTTCATGGAAACTATAATCTTTAAGCCCATACACCAGAAGAACATAATAACACTCTTCCTAAGCCTATCTAGCTCATGTTCATTCATGTTGCTGGTGATAATAAGGCCATCGTCCCCTATATAGAAACCCATTTCTAAAAAAGAAAATTATGTATGCAAATAAACTACAATATATGCCCTTTATTGTATATATCATACAAATATACAATGTACACACACACACACACACAAATTCAATTTTCAGATAATCACTATCCCTAGAAGTGCTTCATAAGGTAAACACCTGGATTATATATTCCAATTCACTATATATATTGAAAAAAAAAAAAAAATATATATATATATATATATATATATCTTTTACATGTCTCCATTGTTAGACTATGGCCATGTTGGAGCACTGCCTTGAAAAATTTTAGATGAACAAATCAACTCCAGGACTTATTTTTCTTTTGCCAAACCAGTAAGTTAGGGGAACATGAACACACCAATGCCAGTTGTCAAGGGGTGGTGGGGAATAAATACAGATACAAACACACATTATATGACGGGCTTCTTTCAGTTTCCATTTACCAAATTCACTCACAAGGCCTCGGGCAACCAAAGGCACTTGATCAAGGTGCCATGCAGTGGGACTGAACCCAGAACCATGTAGTTGAGAAGCAAGCTTCTTACCACATAGTCACGCCTGCACCTATATGTACACGTGTGTGTGTGTGTGTGTGTGTGTGTGTGTATGTGTGTGTGTATATGTATATATATATATATATATATATTATATATATATATATATATATATATATGATATAGGTAGCAAATCTGTCCAGAAGAGGAAGTTACGAAAACTAAAAGATCCAGTGAACAGTCAGAAATTTATAGATGTACTAGTCAAATCATTTGATAAGAAAAATAAAGAAATAGAAACTTATAATATAGATGAGAAGTGGAAGTTCCTTTGGGTCAACCTACTGAAGGCAACAGATGAAAGATATGACTGGTGCAAAAGTGTCAACAAGACCAAAGGTGACATATTGGTAGAAAAATGAAGTTGACAAAGCCATAAAAACGAAGAGATAAACTTAGAAGGATTGGAAGAATAGGGATAGTAGAGAAATACGGCAGGTGACTATGTTCCATAACTTTAGGGCAGCAACTTTAAACATAAGCACAATTAACCCTTTTGTTACCATATTTATTTTGAGATGCTCTGTGTTTCTTTCAGTTAATTTTAAATATAACAAAGAATTTAGTAAAATAAATTGGTTATCATTCAACTAGTGTTAGGAACATAAATAGTGACTAAAGTTTGGTAGAAGATTTTAATTCAAAACTTATGAAAACAAGACATTTGTACTACAGAGCCAAAACCGGTTTCAGCCGGGTTGGTAACAAAAGGGTTAAAGGTAGGTCTGGTGAGATTGCAGAGAGGCTGGAGCAGAGACAAGTGAATGTGGTAGGATGGGATATTCAGTCCAACTTCTCACAGGTAAGAGACTGGAGTTCAAACTTTTCTGGGTGAGCAATAGTGATGGCAGAGGTAGATGGGCACACTTAGCTGAGAAATGAAATCACTAAGTAACTGAAATAAGATATATGATAGGATAATCCAGTTAAAACTAATTGCGGGCAACACAATAGCAACATTTATCTCAGCATATGCCCCAGACAGGACTGCCCGAAGAACAAAAGCATTGCTTCTATGATACTCTTCTGCAGATAACCCCAACAAATCACAGCTCGTGACTTCACCAAACACATTGACCAAAACACAATGATAGTCTCTATGACACCCATGGAAGCTGTGGTTATGGCCCAAGAAATAGGGAGTGTAGAGCTTCTAAAGTGTGTATTGCTACTGAACTTGCAATACACACACTTTAAGAAACTAGTTAACCACCTCATCATCTACAAATTTGGTGAACACACACATCAGATAGATTACATTCTCACCAGGAAATAGGACAGACAGAAGGGTTGCTGTGAATATTAAAACCTTTCCTGGTGAAGAATGCATTACACAATATTCATTAGTGGCTGGTGACTTCAGAGTCAGAACTAGGTAGACACAGAAATGAAAATCAGTATGGAGAAGGAAAGTATAGAAACTAAAAGATCCACAAATCAGGAATAGACTTAGAGAATTTCTAAACTGATGCATATGACTAAAGGGTAGAAGATTTAGATACATAAAGCATAGACAAAAACTGAGAATTTCTATGAAATTACCAACTTAGGACTACAGATCAGATATGTGGCTGAGGCAAAATCCCAGCCAAGCCAAAAGTAACATGGCAGTGGAATAATAAGGTTCATAGGGCAATTAAGATTAAGAGCCAGGCTTGGAAAGCCTGGAAGAGCATCTAGGTATCAGGTGTACTTTGTTAAAGGTGAGGCAGAACGGAAGAGATTTACACATGTCCTAAACATGAGGATCAGAGTGGTGAAGTGCTCAAGGTTGCAAGACAATGTGTGAGAGAACCAAGATGTCATTGGTGAGAAGTGTATTCAGAATGATGAAAGCTAAATGTACCATCAATATAGAACTAAAGAAACTGTTATGGAAGTGTTATTGTGAAATGTGAAGAACACATGGGATAAACAGCAATTACCCCCATGCTGACCCTACAACAAGACTGGCAATTCAAATTGACAGTAGTGTAGTAAATAAAACAATCAAGGATATGAAGAGAAAGGGAAAGCTACTGGGTTCATTAGGGATGGTTGTAGAAATGCTTAAAATATCTGGTAAAGTAGGGTACAAGATTACCAGCTAAATAGTTAATCAAGTCATGCAGGAAAGCTACAAGAGCAAAAGTGGTGCCTTAGAGAGAAACAACTATAAAGGTATTAAACCGCTAGACCAGGCTGTGATGGTCATGTAGAGAATCATATTGATCCATGATAGACCTGGATGACATGCAGTTTAGCTTTGTCCTTGGAAAAGACACCACCAATGCAATGTTCCTAATGAAGCAGTTGCAAGAAAAATACTTGGCTAAGAATAAACTGCTGTTCTTGGCTTTGGTTGATTTGGATAACCATTTGACAGCATACCACATTCAGTAAACTCTGATGGCCACTGAGGAAACTAAGAGTAGGTAAATGGTTGATGAGGGTGGGGCAAGCTTTGTACAATGATGCATTTATTAAATTGAGAGTTGGTGATGAATTCAGTGGCAAATTTAGCATGAAGGTAGGAGCCCATCAAGGTTCAGTCCTCTCCTATTCATCAGTCCTACAAACCATCTTAGGAGTTTCAGACTAACTCTCTCTCTTTCTCTCTTTTTACTTGTTTCAGTCATTTGACTGCGGCCATGCTGGAGCACCGCCTTTAGTCGAGCAAACTGACCCCAGGACTTATTCTTTGTAAGCCCAGTACTTATTCTATCGATCTCTTTTTGCCGAACCACTAAGTGACGGGGACGTAAACACACCAGCATCGGTTGTCAAGCAATACTAGGGGGACAAACAGACACACAAACACACACACATACATACATACATATATATATATATATATACATATATACGACAGGCTTCTTTCAGTTTCCGTCTACCATATCCACTCACAAGGCATTGGTCGACCCGGAGCTATAGCAGAAGACACTTGCCCAAGATGCCATGCAGTGGGACTGAACCCGGTACCATGTGGTTGGTTAGCAAGCTACTTACCACACAGCCACTCTATGCTGATTATCTAGTTCCCATAACTTATAATTAGACAAAATTCCAGCCATGGGAGCTAAATCAAGAACTGAAAGGCCTTAAGTAAAACCTAGCAAAGACAAAGGTTTTAATAAATAGGTAAGAAGACAGGACTCTGGTATCTTCAGGAAAATGGTCTTGCTCAATGTGCAGCAAAGGAGTATGTATAAACTCCATAAGCTGTATTCAGTGTAAGCTATGGAGAAACAAGAACTCAAGTGAAATCACAGGCAGAGTAACTGAGAATGTAAGCTTCATATGCAATAGATGCAGCAGAGCAGTCTGTTTGTTATATATACCCAGATGGCTGGCTAGAAGTAGTTGATAGCTTTTGTGACCTAGAAGGTGAAATTAGCAAGGGAGGTGGTTGCTCTGAAAGTATAGTGGCCAGAAGAAGAACTGGTTGGGAAAAAGTTCAGGGAGCTACTACATTGCTGACAACAAATATTTTCCCCCTTAAAGTGAAGGGCAGATTGAATGATGCCTGCATGGAAGTGAGACAGAATTCGAGTGCAGGGAACTTGAGAAGATTGCAAATGAAGAAAGCATGCTAATGTACATGGAAAACACAGTACAAAGCTTCTGAGTAAAAAGCTGGGCATAAAAGGAATCAAATGCTGTGTGCAAAAAGACTATACTGGTATTAACATGCAATGTGTATGGGTGGGAACAGCTGTATAAAAGGGTGCTGATCACTTCATGTGGTTGAAACTTAGAGAAAAGAGAGGCTCAGGAAGGCATGGAATGAAATGATGAAGGCTGACCTCAGGACTCTGAGCCTCATAGAGAAGATGACAAAAAATGGGATGTCTGGTGATATGAGGTTCTCAAAAGGAATCAGCCATGTAAGTGGCATTGGAAGTGCTATGTATATTGTGTTCTCCATCCATGTTACATTCACCCATTTGTCAATATGGAGAAAGCCTCCAATGGGGTCTCTCATTCTCTGATTTGGTGGTCACTGCCAGAGCAAGGAGGAGAGAAATGGCTGATGAAAGCCTTTCAACAATGAATATGGTGATGAATTTAATGTGCAGGTAATTATTCACTAAGCTTTGCTTATCAGTCCCCCTTTTATTTATCACAGGCCATAACAGGGATTAAGAATGGTTATCCATGGGAACTCCTCTATACTGATGACTTTGTTCATATAGCTGAAGCTTGAATAACAGAATGAAATTCTGTATGTAGCAGAAGAACCTGTAATCAAAGGTTCTTAAACTTAACTTAGCAAAGTTTTAGCAGGAAAACAGACAGGACATTAATCCCTTCAAGTAAATGACTGTATTCAATGTGTAGAAAAGGTGTCATTAAGAAAACTATACGGTGTCCTCAGTATAAACTGTGAACACATAAGAGAAGCTATGAAATCACAGGAAGGTTAACAAAGAGAACAGGCTTTGTTTGTGGCAGATGTATAGGAGGCAATAAACATGGAAACAGATTTTCTAAAAAGCCCTTTCTGTTACCTAGGAGACCTAATTAGCAGTGGAAGGGCATTACTGAATGTATATGCTAGAATAAGAACTGGTTGGAGAAAGTTGTGAAGTAGCAGGATGAGGTTAAACACAAGCAACACACACACACACATCTATATGACTGGCTTCCTTACAGGTTCCATCATTCAAATTCCATTTACAAGGCATTGGTAGAAGACACTTGCCCAATGTTCCATACAGTGGATCTGAACCCGAAACCAGGCAGCTGCAAGGCAAGCTTCTTAATGACACAGCCACACCAGTGCCTATATATATATTTACTTGTTTCAGTCATTTGACTACAGCCATGCTGGAGCACCACCTTTAGTTGAACAAATCGACCCCAGAACTTATTCTTTGTAAGCCTAATACTTATTCTGTTGGTCTCTTTTGCCGAACCACTAAGTTATGGGGATGTCAACACACCAACATTGATTGTCAAGTGACGTAGAGGGGACAAACATAAACACAGAAATATATATATACACACAACAGGCTTCTTTCAGTTTCTGCCTACCAAATCCACTCACAAGGCTTTGGTTGGCCCAAGGCTATAGAAGACACTTGCCCAAGGTGCCATACAGTGGGACTGAACCCGGAACCATGTAGTTGGGAAGCAAGCTTCTTACCATACAGCCAAGCGTGTGCCTATATATGGAAAAGTATGATAAACAAAAAGTGTAGTTTTTATCATTTGCTCTCAATGGACATTTTGCCAATGTGGCTAGTTGCATCCTCTGCAGTGGGCATTCATAGTGTATTTGGATGCTGATCTACAACAGTTCTTTAGGGGAAACAACACTATTACATTATGTTGATACCAACCAAAAGTTTGTTAGCTGGGGACATGGCAAGATTATTTATAAGTATGTTGAAATGGAAAGAGATAGAGAAAAACAAGAGGAATAGGGACGTAAAAGAATATATTTTTATATACATACATATATATATGAAATAAAAATTTAAATAGTGAAAAAAAATATAAAAGAGTGTAAAAGGAGAAACAAAAGAGAGAGGGGAAGAGAGAAAGAGAATTGGGAAATAGAAAGAGAGGAGGAAGAAAAGGAATAAAGGCAAACAAAGACAATACAGGAAAGGGTATGGGTTGGGTGGTCAGCGTTGGATGAATACCAATTCTGTAAGTGACTTAGAAATTAAGTATTGAAAACAGATATAGACATTCACTAATATAAACAGATAAATGGGCCATGACCTTGCATTTGGAAGAGAACATATTTAAAGATAAACAAATAACCAAATAAACATATGCGTACAGCACAACATATATCTATATTTAAATTATGTATATATTTACAGATATTTCTACATATACATACATATACTTACAAGTACACATGCATATACATATATGTGGAGGTGCAATGGCCCAATGGTTAGGGCAGCAGACTTGCAGTTGTTTGATCACGGTTTTGATCCCCAGACTGGGTGTTGTGAGTGTTTATTGAGTGAAAACACCTAAAGCTCCACGAGGCTCTAGCAGGGGGTGGGGTGGCGAATGCTGCTGTACCCATTCACCACAACTTTCACTCTTTCTTCCTGTTTCTGTTGTACCTGTATTTCAAAGGGCCAGCCTTGTCAAACACAGTGTCACACTGAATCTCCCCAAGAACTATGTTACGGGTACATGTGTCTGTGAAGTGCTCAGCCACTTACACGTTGATTGTATCGACTGGAACCCTCGTCGTAACTGAGAGTGCCACAACAATATGTGTGTATATATATATGCATACATACACACATACTTTAACAACAGCCTTCTATTACAATGAGGCTCTTAACAAAGCATCTCTAACAAAAATATATTATTAGTAATACATTATACTATTAATGCATTACCTATATACTTAACCTAAGGTCACATAATCACACTTAGGTTCACACTATGTAAACACAAATCAACATGAAAATATTCCGCACCTAGACACACAAAGACCTCTTCTAGTGACGTGGACAGCCCTAAATTCTCAAACTCTATGATAAAAACTAATAAACTCAGACACAAGAGATTGTATTAGTAATAATGGTACCTACATGACCAGCAATACTCACACTAGGAAAAAATATAAAAAGAAAAGTTACCTGGTCTAACATTCCACATAATCTCCAGAATATACCTGAAATATTCTTCTCTATTCTAACTTCACACCAAATTTTTAATAAGTAAACAGTTAAGCTATTTTACTCTGCAACTCCAATCCTTACATATGCCATCACTGGGACTAATAAGTTTCAATTAAACAATACACAATAACCTATCACTAAATACTACTGTTCCTGACTCACAGTATGACACATCCCTTGATGGACATCAATCCTTACATGATCGCCACACAATCTAACTAATGTTAGCCAGTCAATTAGTCGCTCACATAAAACTCATTTTAGCACTTCCCATGAACATTTCTACAGTGAAAAGCCATCCAAATCCACCTTTGACCAGATCTTAGATACTAATATGTTCAATGCTATTACTGCAGGAGCACCCAGTACCAAAACCTGTAATTTTAAAAATATCTACAATGGCCCATTAACAGAAACTGTCTTTCCAAAAAATTGTATACAAATGTTGAGTAATTACATGGCATATACTAGAGAATACATTGGATCTACAGCCAAGAATTTCAAGAAGCACTTTTATATGCAAGTGCACTCCTTCAAAAGTTCTCAGTTGACCTAATTAATATCATTGGCTGACTACAACTAGCAACTCACGACACCTTACAAAAGATTTAAACACTCACTACACCTTACAAAAGGAAAGCAGTAAAATTCTCAGATAGAATGAAAGACATGTCTGATATGTGACCAGGAAGCAATTCAAATTTTACTTTCAGACACACAACTTCTAAATAAACAAAAAGAGATAATTATCAATTAAAATGACAAAATTCTTAGAACATTTATTGTTTTATGAAAGAATAATGGATCTAGCTTCCTCTGAATCTAAAAACCTTGCTAAACACAAACTAAACATTACTATTAATAAATATATATGCCCTTAATATATATAAATATATATATATATATATATATATATATATATATATATATATATATATATATATATATATATATACAGAGAGAGAGAGAGAGAAAGAAAGACAGACAGATAAGTCATTTAATATACAAAGGATTTATGATTTAGCTATCAGTTTCATGCTGTGGAAACACAATGGTCAGAGAAGTTTGTATACCAAGATGTCTGCTTCCATATATTTCACAGACTCGAATATACAACATGGCTGCTCTTTGAGCAAAAAAGGAAAGGATGAAATGAAGGTACAAGAAAATAATGTAAAGAGAAAAAAATGTGAATTAAGGGTGAGTATGTATGTATGTGTGTATATATATAAACACACATGTATATATATTTTCAGTATATGTAAGGTGACTATATATCTGTATATATTGGCTGTATTCTAACAGTTTGTTTATCATTGACAGACTTACAACCTTACCATGCCATTTCTTTATATCACAAAGGCCATTACAATCCCTTTATTTTTTTTTTTAATCTAGAATTTAGATTCAGTTATGGGCAGCTCTTCTGAATGGCATGCCTAACAAAAAATTGCACTAAATGATGATGATGAGCCAGTGTAAAGTGGGCTGCTAGTAAAAGGTTAACTATACCTGCTTTAGATATTCTCTCATTTTATAAACGCTGATAGTCATTCATATACACTTGTTTAAATACAAATAAAAACACCCATACCAGTACCACATATATAGCACCTGTGCTGGCTCTGACATGACCACCACAAATAAAACCCACACCACCATCACCATCACAACCTACATCACTACCACCCCCACCAGCATCTACACCATCAACACTATCACCACCTCCACTAACACAACTTATGGTTCCATTCCCATTCCCATCACCACCACTATCACTACCCTCACCAAACCACTAAGATATGTTACACCACTACAAGATGCACTCGCTGCAACCACTACCACCAACACCACCATTACCACTTATTTTATCCTCCTTTAATGAGATAATCTGATAATGAAATGTTTAGGAATAGATTAGTTGTATGTAGAGTAAATAACCCTAGTTAAACATTAAACATATGTATAGATATGTATATGTGTGTGTGTGTGTGTGTGTGTGTGCACACACGCGTATATGCATATGTATACAAATATATATCTGTATAAATATAGGCCTGCATTTCTTTGCTGTTCAGTGTCCACTTTTCTCTGCTTACATGGATCTGATGGAATTTGTGAAGTAGATTTTCTGTGGTCAGATGTTCTTTCTGTCACCAACCCTTAGTTGTTTCCAAGCAAGCTCATCTTTACCTTGACTAAGCATGTTTTCACAGAATATTGAAAATGATGGTGGCACTCATTTACAATTACCATGTGATGTCAAGACAAGGCATACACACAGTCATTTACACGTCTCTCTCTCTCTCTCTCTCTCTTCATATATATATATATATATATATATATGTGCATGTGTGTGTGTGTATTCTCTTGACTCTGTTGGTCACAAATGACCATGAATGCACCAAAGAGGTTCCCCTCTGGGGTACAAGTCTGGATGGAAAGTCGCCTCACCAGCGAATGCACAACCTAGGGTTGTTTTTATGGAAGACCAGCAGTCGCCCATGCATACCAGCCTCTCCTCTCTATGCCACTGATGTTATCCAAGGGAAAGGCAAAGGCTGATACAGCTTGGCACCTGTGACATAACAACTCATTTCCACAGCTGAGTGAATTGGAGCAATGTGAAATAAAGTGTCTTGCTCAAGAACACAACACGCAGCCTGGTCCGGGAATCAAATACACAACCTCACAATCATAAGCTCGATGCTCTAACCACTGATCCATGCACCTTATGTGAGTGTATATATGTGTGTGTCTATGTGTTGAGCCAAGTGAAATCAGTCATGGCTAATACAGGTGTCACATTACTGGCACCCATACCAGTGGCATTGTAAAATGCACCTTCCAAGTGTCGAGATTCACGGGGGCAAAGTGGCTGGGCTCCTTTCAAGTGTTTGGCCTCATGGAGGCAATGACCAAAACCTTTGGCACTATGTCATGCTTGAGAAGAAGATCCATCAAGGCGAGCAAAATCAGTTGCGGCAGATACCAGTGTCATGCAAATGGCATCCATGCCAGTGGCACGTAGATGTACCCTTTACACACTTCATCTTAAAGGCTCTGGGGATGCTATAAAGTGATGCACAACCATTGCATCTTATAGCATGTACTATGGATGCATTCTTCTTGGCACCAGCACTAGTTAGGTTGCCATGTAGCCTCAAGAGTAAGATCTGCTTTGACCAAGTAGTGCTACAATAAAGAAGTGGGGTAACTTTGTGCCATGAGGATGGATGAAGTCAGAACAAGTTACTTGTTAATACAGTTCTATATGTGGTGTAGTGGTTAAGAGCATGAGTTACTAACCCCAAGATTTCAAGCAGTGACCTGAATAATTAATAATAATATCGAAAAATACCTTAGGAATGAGAACCCATCATCATCATCATCATCATCATCATTTAACGTCCGCTTTCCATGCTAGCATGGGTTGGACGGTTCAACTGGGGTCTGGGGAGCCCGAAAGCTGCACCAGTCCAGTCAGATCTGGCAGTGTTTCTACAGCTGGATGCCCTTCCTAACGCCAACCACTCCGAGAGTGTAGTGGGTGATTTTATGTGCCACCGACACAGGTGCCAGACGAGGCTGGCAAACGGCCACGCTCGGATGGTGTTTTTATGTGCCACCGACACAGGTGCCAGACGAGGCTGGCAGACGGCCACGCTCGGATGGTGTTTTTATGTGCCACCGACACAGGTGCCAGATGAGGCTGGCAAACGGCCACGATCGGATGGTGCTTGTTACGTGCCACAGCACGGAGGCCAGTCGATGCGGTACTGGCTACGGCCACGTTCGGATGGTTTTCTTGTGTGCCACGTGCCACCGGCACTGGTACCACAAAGATACAAATTCCATTGATGTTCATCTATTTTGATTTGACTTGCTTCAACAGGTCTTCACAAGTGTCACAAGAAGGAAGGTATGCACAGGTGGACTGACTACGTCCCAGGTAGGGGCCATGGGTTATGGCCTGACTAGTCTTGCCGGGTCTTCGGATGGTGTTTTTATGTGCCACCGACACAGGTGCTAGATGAGCCTGGCGAACGGCCACGATCGGATGGTGTTTGTCATGTGCCCACCGCACTGACTACAGCAGGTTAGAAATTTCTCCAAGACACCTGATGAAGGCTGGAGAGTATATCAGCCGAAACGTTGTGTTAACAACAAACAAGATGAGGACAAATATCTGTCAAATGTAAATAAGTTACTTGCTGTAAGGCAACTACACAGCTACTCATGTTATAGAAGAGAGGAGTGGGGAATGAGTGGGCTGGAACTGGAAAGAGAAAAGATAGTGGTAATAAGGGGGGTCAGACTGGATCCTCAAGATACAAGGTGAGTATCACCTCTACCGCAGGATACCTGTTTCTGTTCTTCTGTCATAAAGCTACCTCATTCTCTATAAGACCTTCCACTCAGTCAAGTGGTCTAGTCTTGTGACTTACTTGGTGGCCTCACTAGTGCCAGTGTCGTGAAAGAAAGCACCCAGTACACATTGTAAAGTGGTTGGTGTTAGTAAGGACATCCAACTACAGGAAGCATGCCAAAGCTGATACTGGAGTGCAACGCTTTCCTCCAGTTCACTGGATGTTGTCAAACTGTCCAAACAATATCAACATAAAAGACAGACAATGAATGATGATGATGCTCCTGCACAATACAAGGCTTTGTTCCCTCTTCATTTCAGGAACCAATTCAACAGCTTCCCACTGCACCATGGAATAGCAGCATCTGCATTGAATATTCCAAGAGCAATTACATAAGAGTGCTTATTGAAATGAGAATGTTTGTGGGTATGCACATGAATGTGTGCATGTGTAGGTGTGTATGAGGGGTTACATGTGTACATAGCCTGTATATATATATTTTCTTTGTGTATGTCTGTATGTATGTGCTTAAGTATGTGTGCACGTGTGTCTATGTGTAAGGGTTTTGAGTAGCATGTTTGTGTGAGGGAGTGCCAGATACACACCCACAAACATCTACATACATGCATATGCACATGTGCCAACATTTGAAACTATTATTATATACATAGATACACATACACTCTGTATATATATATATATATACAGAGATACAACAATAAACCTGTTCAAACCCATCATATGGACAACCCCCACCAGTGCTGGTGCCATGTAAAGTACTGCTTGACAATGTATATAAAGAGGCATCCAGTAGACTCTAAAGTGTCTCCTGAATGCTTTTGTATATACTGTCAGGTAGTGACAACACATAGCTAAAGAGTGCTGCAAAGGCTATCTGTATAGTGCAGCTGCCACAAAAAATGCACCCACTGTAAAATATCTGTAGTGAGGTAAGGCATCCAGCTGCAAAAACCAAGCCAAAAAAAGTGAGACATTGGAAGAAGATATTGTCCTCTGATCCAATAGAACCTGTTCAGCCATCTAATCCATGCCAGCAAGGAAAAACAAACATAAAATGATGAAAATTATCGATTCATACATACATACATTACATACATACTAACAACTACTGGTGATTCCACATCTACGATACAACTGCTGGTAACTTCCATATGAACAGTGATATTTGGAGGATCTATGTCAAACATTATGATGAAAGTAGAGGTAGAAATTCAGTCAAAACAGTCTCTGGGTGTTGTCTAAATGATACTCACAGTATCATTTAACAGTAAGGACAGAAATGATTACATCATGTGTATACTCAATAGTGAAAATAATAGGATGAGATTGGGCAAAGAGCTCTTGGAATAGGTGCTTGGAGTGCCAGCTGTTCCCTGTGCACCAAAGGTAGCTGGACCGACTTAAATAGAAAATCGGAAGATAACTAGTCATTAAAGCAGCAGGATGTTATGCATGGGTGCATATCCTTGCAAGCTGGAGAATACTAGCAACAATGACCTATGAGAGATACATTATATCTCACTTAGGTTACACCACTGCTGTCCAAGAACAAAAAAATAGCTGCTAAATATCTGGTTAACAAGAGTGATCGAAAATCCTCCAGATTTCCATGTGAGAGAAAATGCTGACTGTCGTAGCAGTGTGGAAGATACAACTCTTGTCATCTGCAACTGTCCAAAAATGCCTGAAAGATACAACTGCCATCCCCATAAAAAATGACATTATCGCTGAAACCAGCAACAATGCTATACACAGGATGGATTGTCTTGATGGATGTACCAAAGGCATACAAGAACCAGACATTAAAAAACATAATGTTGATGGAATATTCTAATAAAAACAGCAACCTGTTATAAACACAGCAGGGCAGATACTGTTCTGGGGCGGGAAGGACAAAAGTCATGCACTAGTGTAGAAATGAGCTGCTTGGCAGATTTGTTTTGTCTAAAACTGAGTAAATGAAGAACTAATGAGAAACTTATAGCTCTTATATCCAGACTACAGACATTTATTTGTAGCCAGTGTCTTAGGTGTTCTGGACTATGTAATGGCCTGGAAATGCTGGGTTTCTCCTAAAAAGAACAAAGCACTCTCTATATACAACTGATTAGTTGTATTTGGAGAGTGCAGAATGTTCCAAGGATTCTCTATCAGAGGGTCTTGAGTTGGAAACACACACATGTATGTATGGAACACACACACACAGAAGCAGTAATGAAGCACAAACATTTGTGTATGAAAGAGACATGCACACACACACACACACACCACACACACAAACATACCAAACAACTCAGATATCCACAAAACACATGAACTGTTTTGATTTAATCAAATGAGGCTTGCTACATTCTTCATGACCAGCTTCAATTCTAAATAAATATGTTTGTGTGTGCATGCATAAGTGTATACACATGCAAACACATACATATATGCACACATATATTCATACATATGCATGGAAGATGGACGTTAAACAATGATGGTGATGATGATACATACACATACACCATCCAAACATGGTTGATGTCAGTGTCCCCTAACTGGCTCCTGTGCCGGTGACACGTAAAAAGCACCATTCAAGTATTGTTGATGCCAGTACTGCCTGACTGGCCCTCATGCTGGTGGCACGTAAAAAGCAACCACTACACTCTCAGAGTGGTAGTCATTAGGAAGAGCATCCAGCTGTAGAAACATTACCCGATCAGATTGGAGCTTGGTGCAGCTTCCTGGCTTGCCGGTCCTCAGTCAAACCATCCAACTCATGTCAGTATGGAAAGTGGATGTTAAACGATGATGATGATGATGACAACACACCAACACACATGCATATATACTCATACACAAATGTATAAATACAAGCACACAGACACACACATGCATCATTATATGTTAAGATATGATTTTTCATGATGTCTACAGGCGTGCATAGAAGGAACTTGCACAAAATTTGCAGAAGTTGGCTGAAACCAGGTCAACAACAGCAAATGTGCACAATCTAGTACATCATCACTTCTCAATATTCTATGCCCCTGATGTATGAAATGTGTGTTGTTTAGTGGTTAGGGTATTCAGCCCATGATTGTAAGGTTGTGAGTTTGATAAACACGCACAGACACACAAGAAGGAAGGAAAGAAAGTGTGATGCTCATTAAAAGCCACAGCAAATAGTCGTAATCCCAATTCAGTTCCCTGAGTGACTCCACTAAGAACTAACGTCTCCACTGAGAGAGCAGTGTTGGCTGGAAGTGCCTGAAGTTTACCTTTTTATGTCATTAAGCTATTCCCTTAGTTTCCTAACTCTGCTGAAATTCCAGAGTTTGTGACATATTCCAGGATTAACTTTATTGAATGCCTTCCTTTGCAAGATATGTCTCATTCATATTTAGATCACTGAGCTGTTATTTCAATGCTAATGCTTGTTTTTGTTTTTTTCTTTAATTTGCTTCAGTCATTAGGCTATGGCCATGCTGGGGCACTGCTTTGAGGAATTTTTAGTCGAATAAATTGACCCCATTACTAATCATTTCTTTTCCAGCCTAGTACTTATTTTATCAGTCTCTTTTGCCAAACAGCTAAGATACAGGGCCATAAACACACCAACACCACTTGTCAAGCAGTGCTGGTGGGCAAACACAGACACAAATACACACACACACAACACATGCAAGGCTTCTTTCAGTTTCTCTCTACCAAATCCATTCAGAAGGCTTTGGTCAGCTTGAGGTTAGAGTAGAGAACACTTGCCCAAGGTGCCACAGAGTAGGGCTGAACCCAGAACCATATGGTTTGGAAGCAAGCTTCTTACCACACAGCCATGTATGTGCCTGTTTGTATAAGTAAAGTCCATATCATCCCATCTGTTATTCTTTGAATGGTTAGTTTTACTTTGTCTCGAGTTAGAACTAGTTTTCTTTATACATTTAATTTTAGATTACGAGGTCAAGGATGTTAGGTCACCACACCTACTTTTATTCCTAGGGTCACTAGTCACAGATTGAGTAGTGGGGATTTTGTTTTATCTATGTTTAAGTTTTCATAACTATGTAAATAAGTGTGTCTATGTTTTGTTTGGAATTAGGAGTGGATTCAATGTGCTTGTTTATTTTAGAGATAGTCAAGGTTACCAAGTGGGAAAAGTGTTGTTGAGAATGACAATTTCATCATAAATAAATTAAAAACGTCATCAGATTTTTGTTTGAATTGAAAGTAACATACATACACAAATATATGCATACACATCATCACCTGAAAGGCACAGGCTATTGGATGATGATGTTTCCCAACCACAAGGTTCCAGGTTCAATCCCATTGTGTGGCACCTTGGCAACTTGTCTTCTACAATAGCCTTGGGCCAACCAAAGCCTTGTGAGTGGATTTGGTAGACAAGAGACTGAAAGAAACCTGTCATATATATATATATATATATAAATATACACACACACACAAATATGTGTGTCCCACCACTGCTTAGCAACTGGTGTTGGTGTGCTTATGTCTCCGTAACTTAGTGGTTTGGCAAAAAGACTGATAGGATAAGTATCAGGCTTAAAGCAGAAAATGCACTGCCCGGGGGTGGGGGATATCGATTCATTCGACTAAAAATTCTTCTTCAAGGCAGTGCCCCAGCATGGCCATAATCCAAAGACAAAAACAAGATAAAAAATCCTCTGCCGTGTTTTTTAACATCCACTCTTACATGCTTGTATTACTGAGAGGAGTTTCAATGAAGCAGATTTTCCAGTCAAATATACTTGCTCCTATCACCAACCTGATTTCCAAGCAAGGTGATATTTCTCCATGGCTAAACATCGTTTCATAGAAGGGAAGGAATGACACCACTTCTGTTACAGTGAGGCTTCTTCACAATGATTGCACTGTGTCAAAATACACACACACACACAATCATCATCATCATTTAACATCCATTGTCCATGCTGGCATGATTTGGACGGTTTGACATGGACTGGTAAGATGAGAGGCTGCACCAGACTCCAGCCTGATTTGGGCATGTTTTCTATGGCTGGATGCTCTTTCTAATGCCAACCACTCCAAGAGTATAATGGGTGCTTTTACATGCCAACGGCACAGGTGATATTTGCATGACACCGATATCTGCCACAACTGTGATTTTGCTTGGCTTGATGGGTCTTCTTCTCAAGCATGACATAATGCCAAAGGTATATATATATATATATCGACTATACATACACAAATATATACATACATATTTAGACTACATACACAGACATTTACATATATACAGAACTTCATATATATACATATACATGCACACACACTCACATATTTCAGTTTCCTTGTATAGTAGAAGACACTTGCCCAAGGTGTTAATTGAACATAAAACCATGTAATTGGGAAGCAAACTTCTGAACCACACATCACACATGTATACATATAGTTATAAACATACATACTATTATATAAATACACTTATACATACACATATGCACAACTGTGTGTGTGTATGTGCATACACACATAATATACAACATACTTGCACATATACATCGTCATTTAAATATCCATTTTCCCATGCTTGCATGGGCCAGATGGAATTCAATGAGGTAGATTTTCTACAGTCTACAGCTGGATGCCCTTCCTGCTGCTAACCTTCAGGTGTCAGGAAAAGTATCTGGCTATAAAAATATCTAGTCCCAATGTACTCTCATATGACCCATGCAAATATGGGAAAAAAAGATTGTAAAACCATGACAAAGAAATATGGTGTGTGTGTGTGTGTGTGTGTGCATACACACATATATATAACATATTTACATACATATAAACCTGTTGCTTGAAATCTATATGTAAGTACACAAACATACATACATATATATACTGGCTAACTGGTCCGTTCAGGTGGCACATAAAAAATATCATTCAAGCACGGCCAATGCCAGTACCGCCAGACTGGCCCTTGTGCCGGTGGCACGTAAAAAGCACCCACTACACTCTCGGAGTGGTTGGTGTTAGGAAGGACATCCAGCTGTAGAAACATTGCCAGATCGGAGTGAAGCCTGGTACAGCCTTCTGGCTCACCAGCCCTCAGTCAAACCGTCAAACCCATGCCAGCATGGAAGGCAGACATTAAATGACAATGATATACACATACACATCCTCATTTACATTCATTTTCCATGCCAGCATAGGTTAAATAGTGACAGAATTGAAGGAGTTGGAGGGCTGCCGACATTCCCTTGTCTCAGTTTTTGGATAGGATTTCTATGGCTCGATGGCCCTCAAAATGCCAATAATTTCACAAAATGTCTGTTCTTTTAATCTTTTTTATTAATTTTGTACTTGGTGCCACCAGCACTGGCAAAATTGTGTTGCAACTAACAAAACTAATGAACTTAATGTGCTCTCATGTCTGAAAGAAGATTAGAGTGACACATTGTAGGCAAAATGATGAGAAAGAGTATGAAAGAGGAACAGATTTATTTTTGTGTGAGGGTAGCAATGGAGAGAGTAAGAGAGCAGGCACTATTTGGAGAGGAACACCAGTAAGGAGAAGGGATATTTGTATCAAGGTTCGATCAGTGAAAGATGGTGGAAAGAGTGGAGGTATGTGGCTTAGTGGTCAGGGTGTTGGACTCATGATTGTAAGATTGTGGTTTCAATTCCTGGACAAACAATGTGTTGTGTTCTTGAGCAAAACACTTCATTTCAAGCAGCTCAAGCCCACTCTGACTATTTCCTGCAACAAGTAGAATCGCTGTCATCCATACATACAGGTTCATCCTTTACAAGTGCTGGTGCCACATAAAATGCACTCATGCCGGTGCTGCATAAATGCATCCATGCTGGAGACACATAAAAAGCAGTCAGCATAAGTGGTTAGCATTAGGAAGGGCGTCCAGCTGTAAAAACCATGCCACAACAGACAATCGGAGTCTGGACCACTCCTGCCAAACCATCTAACCCATGCCAACATGGAAAACAGATGTTAGAAACAAGCCCTCCGTGTCTATATGACTTGGGAAGGATCTTTATTTCATTTTTACCAGTGAGAGGGAGGAGAAAGAGAGAATAATAGAATATTGAATACGATGGGTTGTGAAAGGTAAATCCAATGACGTCCTACATTATAACAGTGAATATGAGCAGAAAGTCTGGCAGTTGGGGAAGAAAATAATTTTGAAATACTTGAGGATGAAGATATTGAAGTGAGAATCTGTAGAATATATTAGCAAGTTGTGGAAGGCAGGCTAATACACACACCATCCTCATCACTAACATTAATTTTTCTCCCACTTTCTATGCTGGCACTGGTTAAACAGGATCCAACAGGCTACAGAACCACTCCTTGCACCAGGGTATCAGTTTTGGCATGGTCTCTACAGCTGAAAGCGCTTCCTAACCCCACCACTTATCAGCATGTTCAGAGTAAAATGGATGACATTAGGAAAGGCATTCTAGATACACTCAAACTTACATACATATTGTATGCCCCCGCCACCCACAGACACATTGGTTGTAACATCAAAGTAATGGATTCATTATATCATTTTGCTCAAGAAAAGGCAAGGCCATAGAATGAACAACATTAATGCCAATGTGCCTTAACACACACACAGAGTTGTGGCTGTGTGGTAATGTGCTTGCTTCCCAACTACATGGCTCAGGGTTCAGTCCCATTGCGTGGCACGTTGGGCAAGTGTCTTCTTGCAAGAAACTCAAAAAAACCTGTCCTACATGTGTGTCTCTTTGTTCATTCCCCCACCATCACTTGACAACCGGTGTTGGTGTGTTTACATTCCCATAACTTAGTGGTTCGGCAAAAGAAAGCAATACAGTGGGTACCAGGCTTTAAAAAAAGTACAGAGTTTGATTCAGTTGACTAAAATTCAGTATAATGGCTGAAACAAATAAAAGAGAAAATGATACACACACATTATACATATCTACATCTACACACACACAGACGTATATGCATGTGTGTGAACAAATGACTCAAAACCAATTAATTGACTGATATAACAAGATGGCCTTTGAAATGAAGAGACAACAGAATCAGTTTGATGTGTGGATAGATAAACATATTGATTGATCAATATATATATATATATCTTTGAAGACTGTAAAGTTATTTTGGATTACAAATCAGAAAGTAGGAAGAAGTGTGCAAGAAATGTTTAGGAGAGGTGGTCACAGCTTCAAAGCAAGGAGTAAAGGATTAAGCTGAAATTCATAAACTTGAAAAGAGCAAACAGTGAAAAGAGGATGGTAAAGAAATTAATTAAAACATGACACACATGCATACACCCACACATACGCACAGATATATACATGCATAAATATGTATGTCTGTATATACATATACATATATAAGCAGGTACATATATATACACACATACATGCATGCATATACATATGCCCATGTTCATATGAACACACACACACACACATACAACTAAATATATATAAAAGCAGGTAACGCCTAGTATCTGAGAAATTTGCTTTAAAATCATTGTAAGTATTTTCTCAGTCAAAGGCCACTGTATGAAGATTGCCAAAACAAAATTTTTCAGAAGAGGGAATCACTTGAAGGGGTGGATAATAGGCTATGTACCATTTTTTTAAATGACAATAAATTAAAGTTTGTTTTTTTTAGCTGACAAATTGTATTTTGTTTAGATATTCACTATCATTATGTGTGTATGTGTGTGTGTAAAACTAGAAAGCTGTATAAAAAACAAATTTCAACCAATGATATTCACCACTGGTATTCACTTCATTCCCCACCCTGTATAAGTTGTGTACATGTGTTTCAACAGCATATGGTAAATGACCCGAAAGAAGTCAAAAGGAATACTATTTTCTTACCAGCTACTTGCAAAATTTAATTATGAAAGGTAAGAACAACCCTATTGAATATCTAATTAAATTATTGACTGGGAACTTTCAACGGTGCTGGTTTTGTCTGCATGTAACTATCATTTCTATCTTTAACTTGTTGCAGTCATTGGTCTGTAGTCAGACTGTAGTCATACCGAAGCACCAACTTGGAAGTATTTAGCTGAACCAATCAATCCTGGTACTTAATTTTTACAGATATAAAGATAGATGTGTATGTATGTTTATATGATAGACATCTTTCAGATTCTGCATACCAAATCCACTCACAAGGCTTTGGTCGGCCCGTGGCTGTAGAAGACACTTGCCCAAGGTGCCATGCAGTGGGACTGGATCCAGAACCATGTGGCTAGGATGTAAACTTCTTACCATACAGCCATGCCTACACCTATCAAGTATTTGTTTCTGCTCTCTGTGCTCTGATTTCAAATTCTGCTGAGGGCAAAAAGGTGCTACACATTTTTTTCTTTTACTTATTTCTGACATTAGACTGCAGCTATATAGGGGTACTGCCTTGAAGGGCTTATGCAAATAAATTGACCCCAATACCGTTTTTTTTTTGTTTTAAGTCTTTTGCCAAACTGCTAAGTTATGGAACACAAAAATCTCAATGATTATCATGGATGAATGGGTGTGACAAACACAAAGATGACAAACATAAAGATATAGACATCATTTCTTTATTGTTTTGCTTTTTATAAAATTGTAGTATACAATGCTTGAAACAAAAAAAAAAGCAAAAAAAAAAGGAGAAAAAATATAAAATGTTATGGGGAAAGATAAATATTACACAGCATTAAATATCCATTTGGGGCTACTTTCTAACACAATCTGATATTTTCTGAAAATTTATATTTTTTTTTACATTTTGTGAAACTGATGTAATTACTCTACAACCATCAACAAACTATTGTCATTGTCCATAGAGGACATCTCTATTATCCTTCTATCATTTCATAGTTTTTCATTACAAAACTAATTGGGTGTCTTTATTTTATGTATAAATAAACACAGGCAATGTTGGCTACCTAAGTACTTGTACTTCTACATACATATATATGTGTGTGTATGTACATATATCATCATCATTGTTTAACGTCCACTTTCCATGCTGGCATGGGCTGGATGGTTTGACTGAGACCTGGCAAGCCAGGAGGCTGCACCAGGCTCCGATCTGATCTAGCAAGGTTTCTACAGCAGGATACCCTACCTAATGCCAACCACTCTTGAGTGTAGTGGGTGCTTTTTACATGCCACCAGCACGGGATCAGTCAGGCAGCACTGGCATCAACCACAATAATGACTTCACTTGACTCAACAGACCTTTCCTCAAGCACAGTTTATTGCCCAATGATTGAAGGGTACTCTTAAACAGGCTGGTTATGCTGCACTGGCATAGGCCACGGTTACAGTTTCACTTGGCTTATATATATATATAGATGTTACACACTTGTGCATATTTTATATACATATATAAACATATATACATACACAGATGTACACAAACACATATATACACTAGGGATTGTTTTATATATATATAAATATGTATGCATGTATTTCTTGACCAGTTCATCTCTATAACAAACATAGCCGTGTGTATGTGTGTGAAATGCTTAATGGTATTTCATCTGTCTTTACATTCTGAATTCAAATTCCACCGAAGTCGACTTTGCCTCTCATCCTTTTGGGATCAATAAAATATGTACCAGCTGAGCACCGTGGTCAATATAATCAACTTAACTACTCCTGGGTATGAATACAAAAAAAACTGTATCCCTCTGCCAGCTATGTCAAGCCATTCTCTGGTAGAGAGAATATGCTGAGGCTCTCATCCTGCAGTGGACTGAACATGGGCATTCTAATCTGTGTGTATACATTTCTATCCAACAAGATTCTATACATACATATATATATATATATATATATATATATATATATATACACACACACACACACATCTATATATATATATACACACAGACATCTATATATATATACACACACACATATATACATATAGACATATATATATAGATATATACACACACACACATAAATATATATCATCATTTACATCTGCTTTCCATGCAGGCATAGACTGAACAGTTCAACATGTCCCAACAGGGGAGGGGGACCACACTGTTGTCTAATGTCTCAGCTTTGGAATGTTTCTTTGACTAGATGCCCTTCCAAATTCCAACCACTTTACAAAGTGTGCTGGTGTTTTTTTCAAGGCACCAGCACTAGAAACAACACTTCACAACTGAAAGGAGAATGAGAGAAAGGGTCATAATTTTTGAGTCAGATGAGAAGAACAGATCTGAGAGGCTGATAGTCAGCTGTGAAGCTGCATGGCTTAATAGTTTGGGTATTTTGGCTCATGATCAGAAGGTTGTGAGTTCAATTCCTGGTGATACAT
Source organism: Octopus sinensis (assembly GCF_006345805.1). NCBI lineage: Eukaryota > Metazoa > Mollusca > Cephalopoda > Octopoda > Octopodidae > Octopus > Octopus sinensis. The sequence goes on from NC_043006.1 coordinate 65,152,269, forward strand.
TGTGTCCTTGAGCAAGACGATTTATTTCATGTTGCTCCAGTCCACTCAGCTGGTAAAAGTGAGTTGTACCTGCATTTCAAAGGACCAGCTTTGTCACATTCTGTGTCATGCTGAATCTCTCTGTTAAGGATATGTGTGTCTGTAGAGTGCTTGGCCACTAGCATATTAATTTCACGAGTAAACTGTTTCACTGATCGAATCAACTGGAACACTCATTCCATAATCAATGGAGTGCCAGTATAAGGATGAATATGGACAGGTGTGGGAGGAAAAGAGAGAGGGAGAGAGACGATGGTAGCAGAAAAGAAAGAGGTGGAGGTTGTGGTGGTGGGCCAAAGAGGGAGAGATGAAAGACACTGAGTTGACAGAAACAGTTGTAGGGAGAGCAGAGAGAGAAAGATAAGGAACAATAAGTAAATATAGAAAGATCAATGAAGGAAAGGGAAGTAGTTGCAAGGAGAAGGCAACTGTAGGGAGAGCATCCCAATCATCAACATCCACTTTATTAGCAATCTCCCAGCTATGCTTGCCCAACAGAGTGTTTTCTCTCCAGTACAGCATGTCACCAACTGTGGCAGCCATTTGTCATTATCTTTGGCGTTCAGCATCCTGAGATCAGTTTTCACCATTACCCATTCTCTGTCCTGTACGTGTGCATGACTGTGCCTTTATCATTCTCATTACACTTCTTACTAATGATGTCTTGCTTCTCTCTCATACACTGTCCCGGTTTTTAATATTTCATGTCTCTGATCCTCACATTGTTAGATATGTGCAAATCTCATATACTGTGTATGAAGTATGTCACACACAAAAAAAATAAATATACATACATGCACAAACATATAGATAGATGAATGGATAGATGGATATAACGACAGACAGACAGATTGATATAAATAGATACCCATAAAAAGCACCTGCGCTGGTGCCATGTAGAAAGCACACTGTGAAAGTGGTTGGCATTAGGAAGGGCAACCAGCTGTAGAAACCATACAAAAATAGATATGAAGCTTGGTGTAGCTCTCCAGCTTGTCAGCTCCTGTCAAACTGTCCAACCTACGCCAGCATGAAAAACGGACATTAAATAATGATGATGATGATGATGATGTAGAACTGATAGCAGTGTTGTATGAAAAACATGAAAGTAAGGAAAGCTGCCAGTCTACCAAGGATGGTGACTGAAACGCTCAAAGTATGATATGTACTAGTCATGCAAATAGTCAATCCAGTAATACATTAAGATGTTGCAACACAAAGACTGGCATAGCAATATTATTGTAAACTACTAACAAGAACAAAGGAGATGCAAAAGAGAAAGTTATAGAAGCACCAAACTGTTAGACCAGACTATGAAGGTCACAGGAAGATCAGAAACAGAATTAGACTAGATAAAATACAGGTCAGCTTTATGTTTAGAAGTACCGTGGATAAACAACTTTCCAGTGAGGCAACTGCAGAAGTACTTAGCTATGCATAAACCATTATACCTAAGACTCAATGACTTGGGGAAAACCATTGACAGAATGTGATTTAACGGTCACTAAGGAAACTAGATGCAGGTGAATGGCTTGCAGGGTTAGTCTAAAAAATGTACAAAGGTGCAGTCCGTTAAGTGAGAGTCAGCAATGACTGTAGTAACAAATTTAGCATATAGATAGGGGTCCATCAAGGCTCAGGCCTCAGTATTCTCCTATTCATCATGGTCCTACAGGCCATTACAGAGGAATTTAAAACTAGCTGTCCTTGGGAACTCCTAGACGCTGATGATCTAGATAGTTCTAATAGATGACTCTGTAAGAGAATTAGAAAAAATTCCAGGCATGGAAGCTAAACTTCAAACTGAGGGGCCTCATGGTAAACTTAGCGAAGACTAAGGTTTCAGTAAATAGGAAAGACAGTATTTTCTTATCTTTAGGAAAACAGCCTTACTGAACATGTAGGATATAAAAGATAAGGACAGGCTAGAAAACATTCAGAGACATTCTATCACTGCTGGCAACAAGTTTAGTCCTCAACCCTCTCCTATTCATTATAATCCTACAATCTATTACAAAGAAGTTTAAAACTGGCTGTCCACATAAATTCTTATATGCAGCTGATCTATTACTCACAGCTGAATCTATAGGGAAATTAGAAGGAAAACATCTAGGAATGGAAGCAAAATGTAGAATCAAAAGAACTCAACATAAACATAGCAAAAATTAAGGTGCCAGAGGACCTGGAAATGGCCTTGTTTAATATGCACAAAAGGAGAAACTCAGTGTGCTACACCAAGTGTAGGGTATGAATGCACAAATCACTGGCAAGCTAATAAAGAATGCACGCTTTGTACATGGCAGATGCACTGGAAGGAACATATTGGAAATAAGTTCTCTTAAATGCTCAGGTAGCTCACTAAGAATAATTGATAGCTACTGTTACCTAGGTAACCTTGTTAGCAGTGGAAGTGGTTTTTTTCAAAAAGTATAACACCAAGTCTGGAAAAAGTAGTAAATCAAAATTTGAAGGATTTTCAATGAATGAAGACAATGGAAAAAAACAAACAAAATATACAGCGAACACAAAAACCACATGTTGTATGAGTATGGATTGGACATTTCTATTTCCAAAAGTGAAACCAGCAAGTCTGATGATAACTCAGACAGTAACAAAGAAAACCAATTTGTACCTGAATGGAGTTGAAGTTTGAAAACTGATTTTCTGAAGAGACTGGACCTAGTCACAGTCTTTTCTAGGAGACAAAACCATTAGAGTATTTTTTAATACTTTTTTACCTCTTAGTTTGGTTGAAACAATTACTACAGGAACTGATCATTATGCATAATATAAACAAAGAAATAAAGAAGATGGTTTGTGATTTCTCACATGCTTAGATAAATCCAAGAATTTTTTGAAATCTAATTATGGGTACAAAAAAAACACTCAGAATAATGTACTGGGGCAGCAATAAACCTTTTGGAGACCAATAGGCTTCCCAGTATTATGATACATAACAAGATTTTTAAGACTATCACAGTACCTACATATAAGAGACATTATGAGCACACCAGTACAAGGAGAACCAAACTGTGATCTCTTATTTAAAATAAAACCCCTCATTGGCTGCATTCTAAATGAACATAAAACATTGTACAAACCAGAGAGATACCTATCTATCGATGAGGCTATGGTGGGATATAAGGTCAAGTACATTTCTGACAGTACATGCCTGGAAAACCTACAAAATAGGGGATCAAAGTTTGGATGATTTGTAAAGCCAATACTGGGTACTGCTGTGAGTTTACTTTTTTTCTACAGGAAATAGGGACAATAATATATGCTAGCATGGTTTGGGGAAAATGTGGTCTGAAATTTATCGCTCCTATACCATCTCATATATTATTTTTAGACAGTTTTTTTTTTTTTTCCAGTTTGGTTAAATTTGTAGTGGGTTTAGAAGTTGTGGCAACATATACATGTGCTACAGTAGTTGCAAGTAGAAAAGGAATGCTGTTGGATATCAAAAATCTTAAAAAGAGGTGAAATACTCCAATGGTAGAAAGGAAATTTGTTAGTGACCACATACAGAGATTTTCTACCTACCTGTGGATGAAAATGTCACCACATTTGTGAACCTTAATTAATATAGGTACATGGGTGGTGCAGATCAGCTGAATCATATGATTATTGACCAGATAATGAATGTTGGCTAAACCTGGTTTAGTATATAATAAACATGAGCATTGTTAATGCAATTACATTATTCATACTATATACCAAATCGGGGGGGGGGGGTCAAAAGCAATGCAACTGTCTACAGTTTTGAACAGATGTAGCAACACAGTTGAGGATTGGCTTTTCATCCAAAGAAATAACTGCTGGGGGAAAGTTTAAGCCTACCAGAGGAATATCCCACTAAATTCAGCAGATTTCCATAAGTTAGGGAAAATTAAGGGTCACAAAAGGCAATGCCATGAATGTCTTCATAAAAAAAATAACGGACCCAGTGGATGGGTAGTTGAAACAAATTTCCAATGTGCATTCTGCAAGACTACATTATGTAGTGTGGGGTACTTTACAAGTTTCCATGATAGAAATATTGAGCCATGCAGTGGGACTGAACCCAGAACCATGTAGTTGGGAAGCAAACTTCTTACCACACAGTCACATGAGCACCTAGTATTCAATATAGCAGCTTCATGAAAGGCACTGGAAAAAAACTATTCTAGTTAATGCTTGGGGGAGAAAAAACTGTTTAATGCAGGGCTGTGGAGTCAGAGTCAGTAAAATTATACTGACCTTTATTCTTTAATATAAACCAGTTATAACATAGGCCTACTCAAAGTACAAGCGTATGCATATGCTTTATGAGATATGTAGACCACAATCACTTAATTACATAAAGGGGAGTCGGAGTAGGAGGTGCAAATAGTAGGGAAGTCGGTGTCTAAGCTTTTTGTTTTGACTCCACAGCCCTGGTTTAATGCTGGGATAAAAAAGGATTCTGAAAGAGTTGGAGTTTTATCCTAAGAATTCAGAGTTGTAGGCAAAACAGAGAAAGGTGACCCTGGATACCCAATTTAATCAGAAGATATAAGAATTTCTAGTGATGATGGTGAAGGCAATGACCTTTGCCCAAGAAACCCAAACTCTCAGTTATATGAGAATTCCTTGCTAACATTCTTTCATATCGTGACTTGGCAACAGAAACTGATATTCAGCAACATTATATCCTTTACATTCTGTAATTGATACACATATATACATACATAAATATACACATACATATCTATTTACATATATATATACATCCATATATACAAACAAATATAAATACATCCACATATACATACATCCATACATAACTGGCGTTCTGTTGGTTACGATAACAGGGGTTCCAGTTGGTCTGAACAATGGAACAGCCTGCTCGTAAAATTAATGTGCAAGTAGCTGAGCACTCCACAGACATGGGTATCCTTAACATAGTTTTCAAGGGGATTCAATGTGACAAGGCTGGCCCTTTGAATTACAGGTTCCAGGGCACATGATGCTACCATGAATTGAACTCAAGACTTTATGATCATGAGCCGAATACAGTAACCACTAAGCCACGTGCCTTCACATAGGCATATATATCATCATCGTTTAACTTCTGCCTTCTATGCTGGGATATATATGTGTGTGTGTGTGTATATATATATATATATATATATATATATATAATAAAACAAAAGCATAAACACAATCAGTCACCATGTATCAAACAATTTATAATATATATATATCTATGTCATTGTTAAGGAAACAGACCAGATGGAAAATAACTGACGCCAAGAGACAGAGATCAGATGGTGAAGACACAAAGAGAGACTCACACTTTCTCATCCCCTGCCAACCCTTCCATGCGATAAATGCCCTACCCTTGGCCTAAACAGCTTTCTCAGGCACTAGCACCCTTTGCACTCATCGTGATGAAGAGGTTTAACCACTTGCTACAGATTGACTACTCATACGCAAATTCATGCCAGGGACAATATTATATAACACACTGAAGAAAAAAATATATATATATATAATATATATATATATAACAGGAAGCTTTACGAAAATAAACAAAAGACGAAGGCAGGTGGAGTACAAACAAACAATTGTATTAGTATGGCGCTCAGGAATAGAAATAAAACATATATATGGCAGGAAACAGGAAGAGTCCAAAATATGAAAAGTTCATAATGGTCCAGATGCAGATAGGTACACTTCAGGATGAGGTAGAAAAGTAGTCCATATGGTTTATATAACTTAGAAAGGTAAGTTGATCAATGGTGTCACTGATGAAATACTTGCAAGTGATGGAAAAGATGTAGGTAGTATTTACAGCTGTTTCTAGAAGAGTTGTATATTTAGCGCAGATCAGTACATACTGTCCGCAGTGCAAAAGGGTTACATGCTACTTATTCCATCAGAAGAGGAATATCTATAGTAGCAGGGAAAATAGATTGTTTCAATAGAGAAGCAGACATATTAAAAGTCCAACTGGAAGAAGAAGATATGTTATTGAAATGTACAAGATGGATGATGACAAAGAAATCTACAGGAGTGAGGTGTTTGAGATGAGGGTATGGGGAAAAAAAAGAAAAGTGTAAGGGTGAAGATCAGAGATGGTGATCTTAAGGTCAGGAGATGGTGAGGGAGAAGAGAAATTTATGGGGTGGGGAGGAGAGGCTGATAAGTGAGAATAACCTATCTATAGATGCTTTTCTGGGTGGTTGGGCTAAACCAGTGGTTCTCAACTGAGGTCCATGTAAGATTTTGTAGTTAAAATTTATCTGCAATAAATTGCTTATATTTCTACAACATACAAAATATTTTAACAATTTTTAATAATGTCTAATTATAAAAATACAAGGGGATTTGTTTAAAAACTATGAATGGCAATAAGGGTCCACCCAAGTAAAATTAGAATCAAAGGGGTCCATAGATGAAAAAAAAATGGTTGAGAACCTTTGGTCTACACAAATGGTCAGTGAATGATAGATAGGGGAAGAAGGGCTGGTCCTCGAAGAAAGAAGTAGAAGAATGCTGAGATAAGAGTTTTGATTTGTATAGGCATGTGTATATCTACCTAGCTTAAAGACTACTGGAACTTGTCATGTTAGGAAGAAAGGCTGGAGGGGTTACAGGGACAATAAAACAAGGATAATCAACTGGAGTTCTGCAATGGGGGGGGGGGGTAGTGTTGTAGCAACTATAATATAGTTAATGTAAACAATAAATACATCAATAAAAGTAGGTTGCAGTGTAATAACAGAGTATAATCTAATGGATGGAATTAGGAGGTTCAGAGCAAGTTAAGAAGATTACAGATCCTACTAATTAGGCAGGTGTTAAGTACATATATCTATGCACAATATATTGACTGATTTATAGTAAAGTGGTTCAAAAGGTAATGTGGATTATGCTTTAAGAATTTGATAGATGCTTTTACTGCATAGATAACAAGAGCTTGACTACCCTAATAAGGGCTTTCCATATAAATGATTGACCTGGAAATACTGTAGACGATGCTTTTATTCTTAAGGTGGTGTATGTGGTTAGCTAGCGAAGTTGAATTTTTTGCATTTTGCAGAAGTAAACAAGCTAAGGTGAGCTAAAAACCAACATTTAAAGTTAACCAAGGCTCCAATATATATTTTAGTGGAGTTTTTTGTTTAAGGACCATGCGTTTATAGACTACATTATACCTACAGCAGTGGCCATTTCCAAGAGGAAATCACCAAGTATCCCACAGTTGCATTTCTTCCAAACATACATCCTTCTATGATCATCGTTAATTGTATTGTTGTTAAGATTTCTATTGTCAGTAAAACTATTTCTAGTGTAGTATGAGTAAGGTTTTTGCTAGATGTGTCATTTATAGTGCTACTGCTACTGGGGCAACCCATAATGCCAGTGCTAATATGTTTAGCGTTATAGTCTAGATGACTGATCCCTATTATGGTTGCTACAATCACTAAGGTTTATATTATTACTTGTTCTATCATTTCTATGTGTTGTGGAATTCATGAAAGTATTATAATAATCAGCCGTTTCTAATCCATTTCTCTCATTATACGCATATATGTGACCTGACATGTTTTCACAACAGACTGGAAATGAATGACACTGCTTGTATAATGGTGATACTCGTTTACAACAATCATACAAGACAAGACATAAACACACAGACATATGGTGGGTTTCTTTCAGTTTCCATCTACCAAATCTATTTACAAGGTACTGGTCAGCCCGGGGCTGTAGTAGAAAATACTTGCCCAAGTTGTCATGCCATCGAACTAAACCCGAAACTGTGGTTGAGAAGCAAATTTCCTAATCACGCAAACTTTATTGATAAAAATGAATGAAGGAAGAGTGAAATAGGCATGGAATCAACTTAGAGATCATTTGATAAGATGAGAAACAAGATATGCAACATTACATTCTACCTTACAGCTTGTCTAAGATTGCCTCTTGCATTTCTCGCATCTTGTTTATGTGTGTGCGAATGCAAGTGTATATATATATATAAATGTATATACATATAAACATACCTACATACATATACACATATATAAACATACCTACATATATATATATAAATATACAAACATGTATATATATATATATATACACACACACATACATGTATATATACATATATGTTTAAGAAAAATGTCCATTTCCTTGGTTTTGTGTTTATGTTTTCATTTCTCATTGTGTTCAACATTTTTTTTGGTGTCCTGTACCCATATATGAATGTATATATACATATATGTAGATATATACACATAGATGTATATATCATCATCATCATTTAACATCCGCTTTCCATGCTAGCATGGGTTAGATGATTTGACTCAGGACTGGTGAACCAGATGACTGTACCAGGCTCCAATATGATCTGGCGGAGTTTCTACAGCTGGATGCCCTTCCTAACACCAACTACTCCGAGTGTAGTGGGTGCTTTTATGTACCACTGGCATGAGGGCCAGTCAGTCGGTACTGGCAATGGCCATGCTCAAATGGTGCTTTTTATGTGCCACCTGCACAGAAGCCTGTCCAGCAACACTGGCAACGACCTTTCTCGAATGTTTTTTCATGTGCCACCAGCACAAGTGCTAGTAAGGCGATGCAGGTAATGATCACGCTCGAATGGTGTTTTTAATGTGCCATCGGCACAGAGGCCAGCTTGTTGCTCTGGCAACGATCTCACTTGTATGGTACTCTTAGCGCTCCACTAGCACAGATGCAGTCATCGAATTTGATTTCGATTTCACTTGCTTCAACAGGTCTTCGCAAGCAGTGTAGTGTCCAATGAAAGAAAGGCATGCATAAGTGGGCTAGTTACACCCCTGGCATAGGCCACAAGGTTATGGGCTTACTTGCGCTTGCAGAGTCTTCTCAAACACAGCATATTTCCAGAGGTCCCGGTCACTAGCCATTGCCTTGGTGAGGCCCAATGTTCGAAGGTCATGCTTCACCACCTCATCCCAGGTCTTCCTGGGTCTACCTCTTCTACAGGTTCCCTCAACTGCTAGAGTGTGGCACTAGCTATCCACATCCATTCTCGTCACATGACCATACCAGCGCAGTCTTCTCTCTTGCACACCACATCTGATGCTTCTTAGGTCCAACCTTTCTCTCAAGGCACTAACACTGACATTACACATCCATCGGAGCATGCTGGCTTCATTCCTTGTGAGCTTACGCATGTCCTCAGCAGTCACAGCCCATGTTTCACTGCCATATAGCATGGCTGTTCGTACACATGCGTCATGCAGTCTACCTTTTACTCTGAGCAAGAGGCCCTTTGTCACCAGCAGAGGTAAGGCTATTCTTATTCTAGCAGCTACACTTTCAGTGCACCCTCCTCCGCTACTGACTTGGTCACCCAGGTAATGGAAGCTATCAACTACTTCTAGTTTTTCTCCCTGGAATGTGGCGGAAGTTGTTCTATGCACATTTTCAGTGTTATTTATTGCTCCAGAGCATCTGCCACATTCAAAAACTATCTTCCCAGTTAGCCTTCCTTTGATATTGCTGCACCTCTTATGTGTCCATAGCTTACACTGGGTACATCTTATAGCCTTTCCTACAGATCAAGCAGGGCCATCTACCTGAAGGGATTTGTGGTTTGCCTGCCTTCCTACTTATTAGGACTTTGGTTTTAGCTAGGTTGACTCTAAGGCCCTTGGATTCTAAACCTTGTTTCCACAATTGAAACTTCTCAAGTTCTGATAGTGACTCAGCAATTAGAGCAAGGTCATCAGCATAGAGGAGCTCCCAGGAGCATCCTGTCTTGAATTCCTCCATATTGCCTGGAGGACTATGATATATATATATACACATACATACATTCATATATATATACACATATATATTTGATAAAATGAGTAGAGATAGTTTTTGTGGGGTATAATTTTTATTTCAATCTTAATAATGTTTACAATGAGTTACTTTGATATGAGTTTTGAGCTTCAAGTAGCTGTTTTCAAACTGAAAATTGTTTTACTGGTTGCTTAAATAGCAAAAGATTGTTTTCTTACAAGTATACATACAAAATAAAATATACACAAAAAAGGAAAAAATATATATATACAAAAAATATAAAAGCATGTGTGAAGAACAACAACAAAAGGAAGGAAGAAAGAATGTAAAAGAAGAAAGAAGGTTAGAGAGAAGAGGAAAAAAGTAAATGAAATCAAGAAAAAGTAAGAATAAAGATGAATGGTAATTGAGAACAGTGGGAAGGAGAGTTAAGTCCATCAAGAATAAAGAAATGGAATATTTTGGAGTGGTCAATATTGTTGTGTTTTGTCAAATGATGACCTGTGTGGTACCTATTGATCTGTGGTCACCTATTCAGTTCTCACAGAATAGAATGAACTCAACTTGGAAAAGGAGGCATACAAAAAGAAAAGCCAGATGAGAAACATCTAGAATAACATATTAAATAAAAGAAAACAAGCATATTGGAGACCCTAAAAAGTGAAAACCTAGCCAACAACATATGAGCAGTGGAGGAGCAGAGAAGAAGTAATACTCCCAAGAAAATTTCATAGCAAAGAAATAACATTGGAACCAAATGAAGAAACAAAGATTTGCCTCAATTTAGCACTACAGAGATCTGAGGCTGAAATCACATCTTTGCCTTAGAGTAACAAACTTCCAAAAGAAATTTGAAAAATATAACACCTATATACATGAAAAAATTAACAAAAGAAGCAGTGGAAGTATCGAAAAAAAATCTTCTAGACATGTGGAAAACCAATACCATCAGAGAGGAGATGAAGTCTAAGAAAATCTTGGAATCAAAAATCCTCTGGCTACAGGAATATGAAAACACCTATGGGAAAAAAACAGACAAAACCTAAACACCAACCTACTACAACAACCTTCAGACCTCAAAACAACATCAAAAGAAAGGAAATTTTCCTGCACAATAGACAAAGAAACACAAATTTGTGATCATACGCAGATATAATAAGAAACAAGAGAACACACAACCCCAACCAAAGAACAGATAGAACTCTCCAGAAACCAAATCATAGACCCAAATGAAAAACATGGAACAACAATAGAATGAGTCGACTCCCAATCCAACAACCAACAATATACACACCCATGAATAACCAACCTAAAATATTAGCATACAAGAAAAGGAAACAATTCAACATATGTTGAAATTCCAAAACCCAGAGACCTGAAACTATGTCCAATCATTGCAGGACCAGCATCCAGTACACAACACTTAAGCAACTTAATAGATATAGTTCTAAAACCTTTATGCAAAATGATACCAAGCTTTGTCCAGGATGATATAGACTTCTTAAACTACCTAAAAGTGTCCACTAGGAGACAATTCTTGTTTGTTTCAATGTAACTAGTCTATACACCAATATCCCACACAATTTGGGAATTGAAGCTATAAATTTCTGGTTAACAAAACACCTGAATCATATCATGAAAAGATTCTCAAAAACCTTCATTTCAGAAGGATTAAAATTAATACTGGAAAATAATCAATTCTTCAACAACTATTTACAAATAAAAGGAATGGCAAAGGGGACAAAAGTAGCCTCCACCTATGCAACACTCATAATGGGCTTCTTAGTGGTCAAACTCTATTCCCAACTAACAGAAACATTTAACAAACAATTCTCCAGTTATTAAAAAAAAAAAAAAATTGAAAACAGTATTTGGATGACTGCTTTATATTCTGGACCTAAAAACCAAGAATACTTAGGTATCTTTCAGTCACTAATTAACATATCTCAATAAAATTCACCATGGAATAACATGGAACATGGAATTTTTAGACATACTTCTAATTGAAGAAAATACCATAAAAACAGATTTCTTCAACAAACCTACAGATACACACCAATATTTGAACTTTCATTCCTCCCATCCCTCACAAACCAAAAGAAACATACCCTTTAAAATGTCAAAATGAATTTGCACTATAGTAATAGATGCAGGATTAAGGGATAAAAGATTGCAGGAATTAAAAATATTTCTAAAAGAACAAAAATATCCAACTTGTTTAATTGACACAGTAATCACCAAAGTAAAAAACATCCCAACTACAAACCTCGGAGGAAAACAAACAGAAAACTATAAATGAATTCATAAGCGTTCCTTTTTGTCATCACCCACAACCCAAGAAATCACAACATCATCAATACTGCAAAAAAGATACCTCCCAATTCTTCAACAAGCATCAAGAATGAACAAATTAATAACAGATTCAAAAATAATTTACAGCAATATGTATACATATATAGATAGATATGTGTGTGTGTGTGCATGTGTGTATATATATGTGTGGTTGTATGTATGGGTATGTATACATACATGTACATATGAGGTTAGTAGTTATGTAGGTGTGTATGCACATGTATTGAGATATGTCGATACATATGTGTGTGTGTATGTATATATATATATACATACACGTGTGTGTATGTATGTATAAGTGTATATGTGCTTGCGTATGTCTCTGTGTATGTTTGTATGCAGATATGTGTACATTCAAAGGTATAAAGGTTAAGGAGCATGTACGTATATTGATATATGCATGTGTGTGTATGTAGGTTTGGCTATATGTAGTGTAGATCTATGTGTGTATATGTACATGTGTATGTATGCGTGTATACATGTGTGTGTGTGTATATACATGTATATATGGATATGTGTATCCATATATAGATAGGCACCACACAAGAACACAATATTGACCACTCCAAAATATTCCATTTCTTTATTCTTGATAGACTTAGCCCTCCTCCCCAATGTTCTCAATTACCATTAGTCTTATCTTTATTTTCATTGTTTTTTATTTTTTCTTGATGTCACTTTTTCTCCTGTTCTCTTTCTTCTTCGCCTTCTTTCTTCCTCCCATTCATTGTTGCTGTTCTTCACACATGCTTTTGTATTTTTATATCATTATCATCATTTAATATCTGTATATATTCCCTCTTTCCTGTATTTTTTTTTCTTTTTGTATGTATACTTGTAAGAACAATCTTTTGTTATTCAAGCAAACATATATTTTTCAGTTTACAAATGGCTACTTGAAGCTCGAAACTCATATCAGAGTAACTCACTGTAAACATTATTATTAAGAATAAAATATAAATTAACCCCACCCCCCAAAAAGTCATCTCTACTCATTTTTTCAAATATATATAATACTCTACCAAGAACTTTCTTTTTATTATTCTACTATATATATATATATATATATATATATATATATATATATATATATATATTTATTATACCAAGGACTGCTTATTTGGTACCACTGATTCATTGACTTATCTATTTATGTTTATATTTGCCAAGATGGATTTTCGATGGAGCAGATTGCAATTATGATTATTTTTGCAGAATATTGGGAATGAATGACACTACTTGTATAACAGTGACACTTTTTTTACAACTATTGTGAATGTAAAAATGAGGAAACACACAAACATACATGCACTTACACATGTACATACACACACACCTTTTTAAATACACAAGTATGTATATATTTATGTATATTTATGTGTGGGAGTGTGTATATGTGTCTCCCTGATTTAACACTGCATGATGTAAATGATTGTCACTGTCATACAGAGTCACATTCATTTCCATTCTTCAACAAAAACATGTCTGGCCAAGGGGAAATATTGCTTAACTTGGAAATGGGTGAATAAGCAGCTGGAAAGGCTTCTAGCAACAGAAAATCTACCTCAATAAACTTTGTCTAACCCATGCAAGCATAGAAAAGCAGGCATTAAAATGATGATGACATATCGTCATCAACATTTCATATCTGCTTTCTCTGCTGGCATGGGTTGTACAGGGTATCACCTTTCAAATCAGCTCATTTCTATCGGACACAGAAAATCCAGCTCAACAACTTAACAATAGAAATAATCTGGTAGACCTTTACATATGCAAGCAAGCAATATGCACACCACTTACTGAAACTCATCTCACGACAAACATAGCTGATACAGAGATACACCTACCAAAATATATTAACCCTTTCATTACCGTATTTATTCTGAGATGCTGTGTTTCTTTCAATTGATTTTAAATATAACAATAAAGAATCTAGTAAAATAACTAAGTTATCATTCAGCTAATGCTAGGAACATAAATTGTGACTGTTTGCTGGAAGATTTTAATTCAGAACTTTCGAAAACAAGACATTTGTGCTACAGAGCCAGAGCTGGTTTCAGTCAGGTTAAATTAAGCATTTGTTAACCCTTTTGTTACCATATTTCTGTTGAGATGCTGTGTGTTTCAACTGATTTAAAATATAACAAAAGAATTTAGTAAAATAACTTATCATTAAGCTAGTGTTAGGAACATAAATTGTGACTAAGGTTTGGTGGAAAATTTTAATTCAATTCTTATGAAAACAAGAACCAGGGGTAGTTTCAGGTGGGTCGGTATCAAAAGGATTAAGTTAATCATTTGTTAACCCTTTTGTTACCATAGTTCTGTTGAGACAAGGGTGGTTTCAGCCGGGTTGGTATCGTATCGAAAGGGTTAAATTAAGCATTTGTTAACCTTTTTGTTACCATATTTCTGTTGAGATATTCTGTGTGTCTTTCAATTGATTTTAAATATAACAAAGAATTTAGTGAAATAACTTAGTTATCATTAAGCTAGTGTTAGGAACATAAATTGTGACTAAGGTTTGGTGTACGGATTGGTAACAAAAGGGTTAAGGTTCATGCTGATAGGACAGAAATCACAGTGGAGTCACCATACACATTTGTGAAGGTGTCATGCTCTTATTCTTCTGTCATACTCAAACTCGGATTCTGACATGCTAACAGTGCATATGAAGCCATGTTTTCCATTTAATGCCACAAATCAAGATTGTAAATTTGAAGACAACATTAAAAGGACATATTGATAGAACTGGACCAACATATCAATTTACTTCTCTTGGAGGACTTCCCTCAACATCAAACTACATGAAGACAATGAAGACATATACTCCTAGGAACATCACACCATTCACAAAGAGAAGTAGAAAATGAAATTCATGCCACAACAAAGTTTCATCTGACATTCTGAAAACTCTATCAATGAATGTGTGTGTGTATGCAAGCACGTGTAAGTGAGAGTGAGTGTATGTAAATGACTGTACTTGTGTGTATAACAAAGGGAAGGAGAAAAAATAATTCAACTATAATGTGATGGTAATACCAACAATTTCCTTAGGCCATAACATAATAAAACTAACAATGTATGATCCAAAAGCAATTGTAGATATACACCCTACAAGAAGCAACCAAACTCTATCAGCCTGAACTTGGACACTTACAAGCTCCTTGACATTATAGCTCCACACAGGGACATGGTAACCATCAATTACATTGGCATAAAGGAGGGAGATACAATATCAACCATAGATGGTCCAACTCATGTCAGTATAGAAAACAGATGTTAAATGATGACGAGGATGAGACAAAATTAATTTAAACACAGCAACATGCCCTGATGCCTTCACAGAAAATCTCTCAGGGTTATGTAAAGAGGCTAGTGCTACATAAAAAGCACTTGTACTGGTGCCATGTAAAAAGCATAAGGGCTGTCTCTAAAGTGGTTGATATTAGGAAGGGTATCCAGATGTAGAAACCATGCCAAGACAGACAACTGGAGCCTGATGCAACTCACTAGTTTGCCAGCTCCTGTCAAACAGCCAACCCATACCAATGCTGGAAAACAAATGTGTGATAATGATGATAATCTAGCATCATATTTTACCAGTTTCCTTGCAAGTGGTAAACTCCCCACAAAATTAAAAGAATTCATAATATACTTCATCCAAAGAAAACAGAGCAGAAGCTAAAAATTATAGGCCTATCTTTCTGATTTCACACATCAGTAAAATCATGGAATGAATTATCAAGGGAAGCTGATTTCTCAGAAGAAATTATTTATTCACTAACATACAACAGAGCTTCTATCCAGGTAGGAGCTGCCTAAACATCTCCTGCAGCTCAATCAAATACAAATGTGATATATGTCAACTTTGAGAAGGCCTTCAATAAAGTTGAAGAAATGTCACAAAATGAAACTACAGGAGAGGCTTCAAGACTATTGAAAAGGTAGATGTTAGGTAGCTGTGGAAAATGTTACTCTGTCAGAAGAGATATTAATTACATTAATTGTGAATCCATTGGGGAATTGTACTAGAACTATTTTTCTTTGTGGCAGCTCTCCTGGATAACACCTTCAGATCAAATTTCACCACTTTGTTCCAAGTATTCCTCAGTCTCCTTCTTCCACAGATTCCATTCACTTTGAGCATTCGGTAATTCTTTGTGCAGCAGTTGTCTTCCACACACATCACATGCCCATATCAATGCAGCCTTCTCTCTTACAGATTACATCTGATTCCTCTTTTACCCAGTTTTTCTCTCAGTTCATTTGCACTTCAACATTCATGCACACTAACATTACACATTCAACAGAGGATGCTTCCTTCGTATCTTTCTCATTTTCACAAGTCCTCTGCTTGTATAATGCAAGACCACACCTCACTATCATGCAGCATCACAGGTTGAACACAAAGACACAGTTTGCTCTTCACATTCAGAGAAAACTTTGTTACCAGCAGAGGTAATAACTCTCTGAATCCCACCCAACCAATTGTTACACGGACTACTATGCTTTTGCAACACCCACCTCCATTGCTAGTTATGCCACCTAAGTACCAGAAGCTATGAACTATTTCTAGAGTCTTAAGACACAAGTACCTTGGCTTTAGAATAGGTACACAGTAAAAAAAAACTGCTTTGAAAAGTTTCATCTAACTAATATCAGTATGTGGATGTGGATGCAAAAGGAGATGTATCATTATCATCACTCAGCATCTATTTTTCCATGCTTGCATGAGTCAGATGGAATTTTGTTAAGGCAGACTTTCTACAGCCATATGCTCTTCCTGTCACCAACCCTCACCTGATTCCAAGTAAGGTAATATTTCCCCATAGCCAAATGTTTTTCATGGAAGACAAGAAATGAACAACATTGCTTGTTTACAACCACCACATAATATTAAGACAAAGATACACACACACATGTATACACGTATGTGCGTGTGTATATATATAATCATCATCATTAAACATCCGTTTTCCAAGATGGAATGGATTGGATGGTTTGACAGAAGCTAGCAAGCTAGAGGTCTGCACCAAGCTCCATTTGTGTTTTGGCATGGTTTCTATGGCTGGATGTCCTTCTTAATGCCAACCACTTAACAGAGTGTACAGGGTGCTTCTTATGTGGCACCAGCACCAATGCTATTATGTAGCACCAACACAGACCCATTATATGTGGTACCAGCACAGGTACATTTAACATGGCACCAGTATAGATGCTTTGTACATACCAAATCCACTCACAAGGCTTTGGTTAGCTCAGGGATATAGTAAAAGATGCTTGCACTAGGTACCACTAAATGAGACTGAACCGGAGACCAGATAGTTGGGAAGCAAACCACTCAACCACATCGCCACACCTGCATGAACTTAATATCTTTTATACAGGTATCATAGCAACAACAGTTAAATTACCTTAGACAAGAACCTTGTACCACACCACATCATTTTTCAATAACCATATTTTGAACCTGATGTTATTTCTCAAATTTCCTTCCATAGAAAGAGTACATGTTTTAACTATATAATTATATCGATCGTTTGTTTTGTAGTTTTTTTTTTGTCCATTTTCCCATGTAGCATGGGATAGATGAATATGAATTGCCTGATGCCCTTCTTGTCATTAACACTCACAGGATTTATTTCCCACTCATCTTCAAAAAAATATTTCCTGTTACAATTTGAAAGGAAAAGTCAACATGGTGCAGGAGTGACTGTGTGGTAAGAAGCTTGCTTCCCAACCACATGTTTGTTATTTGTGTCTGTGTTTGTCCCCACCAACCATCACTTGACAACCAATGTTGGTGTATTTACGTCCCCATCACTTGGCAAAAGAGGCCAATAGAATAAGTACTAGGCTTACAAAGAATAAGACCTGGGGTCGATTTGTTCAACTAAAGGCGATGCTCCAGCATGGCTGCAGTCAAATGACTGAAACAAATAAAAGAATGTTACTGTTTTTTGCTAAACACTTTCATATTGAAACACAGAAGGTAAACATTCACATGGCCATTCAAACATGTGACATACACACAATTCCATTTGCCAAATTCCACACACAAGCTATTAGTTGACCCCAGGTTAGACAACTCCCCAATGTGCTCTGTAGTGAGCTAGAACTCAAAACCATATGATGACAAAATAACAACGGCAAAGTGTGCTGCCCATGTAAATCAACTTGCCCAATATTTTGAAGTTCTGTCTCTCCAACTAAGATACATGGTTTCATTTATTTCTTGGAACATTACAACAATCTTGTCCAAGCTAATGCCAAATCCCAAATACTTTACAAGACATGAAATGATCTGCGAGACAATGCCTATCTTGAGCAGCAAGTGCAACTAAGTTGCAACTACAGTCTATGTGGTTAAGAAGCTTGCTTTGCAACCATGTGGTTTCAGATTCAATACCACTGCACTGCACCATGGGCAAGTATTTTCTACTATAGCCTTAGGCCAACCAATGCCATGTGAGTGAATGGAGATTGTGTGGAAGCCTATTGCAAATAAGTGTGTGTCTGTGTAAGAGACCTTGTTTGTTTGTTTGTCACCTGCCCAGATTGTATGATACTTGAGTACAAAATACAATGCTGCATATAGTGATATATGGGCCTTGAAAACAACACAGGGTTGCAAAGACTAGAAATTAAACAATAAATAGTAATTTGCTGGATGTGTAATGTTTGTGAATGGAGCACATGAGCAGAGAAGAAAACTAGATGTAAGAAATATCAGCTGTGTGCAAGAAAGAAGACGGCATTTGTACGAGAATGTCATGGATGACAGATGTATTAAGAGCTGCAGGGCACTCGGAGTAGATAGACTCTTTGGAAGAAGGAGACTGAGGAAGCCATGGGATGAAGTTGAAACAGCTGACAAAAGGACCACAATGGATTGGCAACATGTGGATGTAGATAAAACCTGTCCACTAGTGCAAGCAGGACAAAACAGATACTGAAACAGTAGAAGTACTGGGATTAATTTAACCAAAGTCCATTCCCAAAAAATTACTGGCTTTGTGCCTAAATTAGAAACCATTATTATTATTTTTGGTTTCATAAGGCAGCAAGCAGGTAGAATCATTAGTACATGCAACAAAATGCTTAACAACCATAGTTTCGGATTCCTTTATGTTCTAACTGTTGAGGTTGGCTTTGTTTGTCATCCATTTGGAGTTGATGAAATAAGTATCAGTGAGGCACTGAGGTTGATAGAATTGACTTCCTCTTCCCCTGACAAATGCTTGCCTTGTTCCAAAATTACCAAGAATTGTTAGTTGGGTCTCTTGTTGGTTAAGCCCTCTATCTGTTACCCCATGCCTCTCTTATCTCTCATCTCCATTATTCACAGCACCATGCAACCTGTGTAACCAGGAATGGTTCTAGATGTCTGATCATCTTTTCTGATACCCTCTCTTCTCTTCACTACACCATACCACCTTTCTAGCAAAGGATAGTATTCCACCTCTACCTGGTTCACTCTATCTCCCTCTCCCATCACAATAACTGTATATGAGGAAGAGCATATCCAATAAACTCTGCTATCACACTTTCTGAGCTGACAGCCATCACTCACTTTCACGCGGATCATTCGTTACTGACATCTATCACTCTCACTTAGCATTCCTTATTTCTAATACCAACCATCGCTTCCCTGCCCCTGCATCAAAATAACTATATGTGAGGGATAACCTATCCAATATATCCTATCACACTTTCTGGGCTGCCAGCCATCACTACCTCTCACTTAGGTCAACTGTCACTCAATCTCTCACACACCAGCAAGCACATGATTGCTATTACTGTCTTGCTCCCTTAGGAACTGTCTTTTTCAACACCTTGATCCTTTAGTCATTTCCTATTCACCCATTCTTCATCATGCTCCATCATCATCATCGTTTAACATCCATTTTCCATGCTGGCATGGGTTGGACAGTTCGACTGGAGTCTGGAAAGCCAGGAGGCTGTACCAGGCACCAGTCTGATCTGCCAATGTTTCTACAGCTGGATGCCCTTCTTAACACCAACCACTCCGAGAGTGTAGTAGGTGCTTTTGACTTGCCACCGGCACAGAGGCCAGGGGTGGCTGGCATTGACCACGATCAGATGGTGCTTTTTATGTGCCACCAGCACGGGAGCCAGTCAAGGAAGTGCTGGCATCGGCCACGTTCGAATGGTGCTTTTTACATGCCACTGGCACAGAAACCAGTCGGGGCAAGGGGGCTGGCATTGACCACGTTCGGATGGTGC
Source organism: Octopus sinensis (assembly GCF_006345805.1). NCBI lineage: Eukaryota > Metazoa > Mollusca > Cephalopoda > Octopoda > Octopodidae > Octopus > Octopus sinensis. Next base: position 65,172,717 of record NC_043006.1, read on the forward strand.
TTTTTTACATGCCACTGGCACAGGCACCACAACTACAATTTCTATTTGAACAGAAAGCAATACTTTACAATCAGTTACCAACTCCTCAGAATCCTGTCTATAAAACATTTGATAAATCAATTATAAACAGGATTCTAGTGAGCTGACATTTAATTGGATCAATATAATGATACACCACGAGTTTATAGTTGCATATATTATATAAAGTAGCAATAATTTTGAGATTGAATGCCAGTGAAACAACTGTAAATTGTGTAATAAAACAATTTGCTCACTCTACTTTCGTTGTTTACTTATTTATTTATATATATATATATATATATATATAATATATATATATATATATAAATAAAAAAATAAGTCTGATTTGGCATTGTTTTCTATGGTTGGATGCCCTTCCTAATGTCAACCACTGCAAGAGTGTAATGGGTGCTTTTATATGCCTCCAGCATGGGTGCAACTTGCATGACAATGGTATCTGCCGCAACTACAATTTTGCTCAGCTTGATGGGTCTTCTTCTCAAGTATAACATAATGCCAAAGGTCTTAGTCATTGCTTCCGAAAGGCCCCAACATATATCATCATCATCATCGTTTAACGTCCGCTCTCCATGCTAGCTTGGGTTGGATGATTTGACTGAGGACTGGCGAACCAGATGGCTGCACAAGGCTCCAATCTAGATCTGGTAGTGTTTCTACAGCTGGATGCCCTTCCTAACGCCAACCACTCCGAGAGTGTAGTGGGTGCTTTTATGTGCCAGTGGCATGGGGGCCAGTCAGGTGGGACTGGCAACGACTTCGCTAGAATGTTTTTATATATGCCACCGGCATAAGTGCCAGTAAGGCGAATACAGGATAGCCCCTACAGTTATTCAACTATCTCTTTCGCATTCATATATTAACAGTTTCGATCTTAATTATTAAAAAATGTATGACACCATTATTCTATGCTAATTTAGTTAAGTGTAAGATAGAAATTTAAATGTAATAAAATGTTTTAAAAGACATTCATTTTAAAAGAAATTTAAAGAGCCTACATGGTAACTGTAAACCTTCTTTTGGGCCACCCTATATATATAGATAGATATATATACACATACATATATACCTATATATGTATATTTGCATGTCTGTGAGTGTGTATGTTGATAGTTGTAAGCGAGTGTCACCATCATACAAGTGGTGTCCATCTCCCACCTTTCATGAAAACATGTTTGATTATAGGGACATATTGCCTCACTTGAAAATAGGAGAGGACTGGCGACACGAGAAAGGCATTCAGCTATAAAAAAAAATGACATGACAAAAATTTCACCTGACCCATGCAGGCATAGAAAAGTGGGTGTTAAGATGATGATGATGATATATAAAGATATATAAATTGACTTCCTGGTTTTATTTGCTCACACACACACATTTATGTCATACAAATAGATATATATATATGGTATATATCACATATATATATATATATATATCATATACACACATAAACATATATACACACATACACACACACATACATTTATACATATATATATACACACATATATATATACATATATATATATATAGATAGATAGATAAATATATACATAAATATATATACACACACATACACACATATATATGTTGACATTTGTAAGCAATATGTATATATAAACTCGAATATATATATACAGGCATTTACCACTAGACATATCTATGTACTTATGTGCACATGTGTTTGCATAACTATCTCTCTACCAACTGCCTAGTCTATGATGACCTCTTGATAGCCTCTCACCGTTCTATCACTTGTTCCTAGCAACACACATACATACCCCACCCTGTCTGTATATTACTCATCCCTGTCATACATGTCCTCTCCATCCATGCCTTTTCTTGCTCTTCATTCCTGCACCCATGCCACCCCCCTATTACTCATCTCTCACTCTTTCCTTTTATCAATTACATTGTATATTGCTGTCAGTAAGATTAAAGATGGCAATGGTTCTCATTTTTGTTCCCCATACATTGCACTCACTTGCCAGTGACCTTATTATTACACATTGGCCATTCACCAGGACCTTCATTCCTTGTCTACTGCACACTCTACTTATGGTGCATCTCTCAATCACTCCATTCTCTTCTTAAATCTCACACTACCAAGCTCCAGTATGACTGCAGAATGTGGTGAATCTCTTCTACATTGCTTCCAATCAGAATGCCACTGCACTTGGTCTGACTTCCTCCTCATCACTCCTTTATGCTATTCTCTGGTCCAGGATCTACAAGGTCCACCTACTTGGCATTCACCATACCACCACTCTCATCACTCAAACCCTGCTCTGGCCCATCATCATTATCATTTAACATCCATTTTCCATGCTAGCATGGGTTGAACTGTTTGACAGGAGCTGGTAAGGCTGGGGGCTGTTCTAGCATGGTTTCTACAGCTGAATGCCCTTCCTTAAGCCAACCACTTTATAAAGTCAACTGGGTTCTTTTTACGTGCTTTATATGTGGAATTAGCACCAGTGCCCATCTCATTGCCAATACATAGGTAACCATTCAGAACCACTTTGTGCCCAGTTCACTCTACCTTCATGCCTCCTACCTGTACTACCTATCATCACTCCATATCAGCATATTCTTATTCTATTTCTCTCACACATCTTGGGCCTCTGCCATTCTTCTGTCACTGCCCTATCCCATGCATTGGCAACCTTTTCAAGAAGTGAACCATGTGAAGCATGTCTCATCACCAAGTGGGCAGCACTATTTAAAAAATTCAAAGTAATTTTTCATCGGCATACAATTCAGAAAGTCCATGGTACGCAGTTTGCCCATGACAGTTCTATCCCAGATTCACAATCTTTTGGCACCTCCCTACCATTTAAGTCAGACTGACCTTAAATATACATATCTATCTCAGAATACTGAGTACACTTACCACTGCTCTCCCTATCACATAACCCTCTAATCATGTCATTCATGCTTTTCGCGCTATAAAGAGGCAGATGAGAGAGCAGAGCTGTAGGATTGTGAGAACCCTTTGTGATGAGATTATGATGCTACTTTAGTGCTGGCTGCATGGAAAAAGCACCCAATATGATCAGTAAAGTGACTGGTGTTAGGAAGGGCATCCAGTTATAGAAACCAAGCCAAAATGAAATGTGAAAGATGAGAGGTTTTTCAAATTCCAACACATAAAGATAAGCAAATCCATCAAACCCATTCCAACATAGCAGATGTAAAACAGAATGATTTACATATATATATATATATATTTACATATCTATATCTATACATATAAAGTGAGTGGACAAATGAAAGAATGAGACACTCAGGAAATTCAGTAGAAGTTATATATATATATTATTACTTAAAACAGCCCAATGAGCTAGGTTCCTGTAATAAGCCTACGAAACTTTAAGTTGCCAGAGGCTGAATCAAACTGTTTTAGATATTAGTAATAAACACATTATATATATATATATATATATATATATATATATCATCATCGTTTAACGTCCATTTTCCATGCTGGTGTGGGTTGGACAGTTCAACTGGGGTCTGGGAAGCCAGGAGGCTGCACCAGGACCTAATCTGATCTGGCAGTGTTTCTACAGCTGGATGCCCTTCCTAACACCAATCACTCCAAGAGTGTAGTGGGTGCTTTTTATGTGCCACCAGCACAGGGGCCAGAGGAGCTGGTATCGACCACAATCAGATGGTGCTTTTTACGTGCTACTGGCACAGGGCTCACAACTACAATTTCCATTTGATTTGATTTTGATATTGCTGTTGATGTTAATGTACTTGACTCAATAGGTCTTCTCAAGCATGGCATTACGACCTTGATTCAAGGTACTTTTGAGTGGGCTGGTTATGCAACACTGGTGTAGGTTACAGCTGTGGACTCTATAAATATATATATATATATAACACCAGTATGGAAGATGGATATTATAAAAAGATCTTTATATAAACTGAGAATGTAAGGAATAGTAAAGGTAAAAACTACAAATGTTTCATACCTAAAACAATGTTTGTTACATGACTTGTAACACACATAAAACCTGCTTAGTTAATCTTCAGGTCATATTAAGTCAAGCAACAATGCTTTAGCTATGAAACATGTGTAGTTCTTATTTATTTCTCCCATTCGTTAAACTGTTGGATTTTCATTTGCTTTTTTAGCAATTTTACTTGCTAAACTCTGAGTTGTATGGTTACTGTCAGCTCATCGAAATTTCCATTGATTTCAAAATGAGGCAAAGTGTGTAACTTACAAAGGTTAACAAATACTTTTTCTCATATACTGCCCACCTTTTTTCATCTATACTAGCAGCAGACAGGCTTGAAGCTCACCATCTTCCTTCACCAGGATCTTTGAATCATACTAACCTATTAATATATATGTACATAAATATACATATATATGTGCATAAATATATGTGTGTGTGTGTGTATATATACGTGTATGTATGTGTGTGTACGTGTGTATATATATATATATAATTCATAGGAAGTATTTCCTTATGGCTTGTACATATAAGTAGGTAGTATATATAGTACATATATATGCGTAGTAATTTCTTATGGCTCGTACAAGTTTTCAGCCTTTCCCATATTTTTCATTCTTGAACCACAAATTGCTAACTTTTTGTTTCGCAAAGGGAAAAAAAATTGAACTGATATTATTCACTGAATTAATTTATTTCTTATATAATAGAGTTAATGTCAAATAAAAATTCACTTTTATATTACTCACAATAATTGGGCAACGTTAAGACAAAGAGATACAAAAACAAGCTTCTCTCAATTTCAATGTATGAAATCTATTCACAAAGCTTTATTAAGCCTGCAACTACTGCAGAAAACAATTGCCCATTCTGTCGCACGGGGAGATCGAGCCCAAAACCACATGGCTGAGAAGCAAACTTTTAACCATACAGCCACACATATAAAAAATATATATATATATATATAATATATATATATATATATATATATATATGCGCGCGCATAAATATACATACATTTTTTCTGTATATCTGCATATATATTTATATAAATATATATAATATATACACATTTATATAACATGCACTTATTATTTTATTTATATATATATATATATAAGCACATACAAATATATGTATATATAATTTTCAACCTTTTTCATTCGACAGTACGATTATTAAAGGCGCTAATTGCGTTACGACATAGCAGCAATTTTTTTAAAGTTTCATTATATAACCAAGTATTAATATTGTTTTAAGAAACTGGCGCTGACATTAGACTTTGCAGCAAAGAAACATATACACACCAGTAAAGTGCATTAAGAACACTTCTATTTTCTCAATATCCTAGTAATTTACTCGCTTTATTAAAAATACGCGGCGCGCGGTGATTAAAAAAAAAACACCACTTAAACACACATACAATTACACTTACATTCAAATACAGGGAGACATATATTCGTACTCATACACAACACATTTATTTATGCATAAAAAGGAAAAACTAAGAGGACTGTGTTGAGTGATAATTAAGTAATTAACTTATTTCGTTTGTGTTTTGCTAATAATTTTAAAGCTTTTCAACATTTGACTATAATAATAATGATGATGATGAGCGTGAAATACATATATTGGAGATGGTTGAAGTTAACATATAATATATATGTATGCCTGTATACGTGTGTGTACTTCTTCAAGAACTAGGCTAAAAACGCATTAAGCTTATTTTGTGGAACGTATGTGTGTATGCACACAGTTAAATATAGTCGATAGTATTTGTTAGTATAGATAGTGAGTTAAAAGTTAGATGTTATCAGTAATGTTTGAGACGAAAAACAAAACCGGTATCACTTACAAATGGAGATTAGAGAGAGAGAGAGAGACAAGGGGAAAAGAAAACCCAGTGGTTTATGTGTGTTATCAAATAATACAGTGCAACTGTTTTGAAATGTTTCAGTAAATAGATGTAGATATAATGTAACGACTTGTTTAAAATGTATTTTACTGTGGTGTTTGTGAGAAAGAAGGGGAGGAAAAGAGAAATTTAATAAATAAAAATAGTTAATTAATCTTACCTTGGAGGTGTATCTTCCCTCCTGGCTCGATGTGGTGGACTAGGTGTTCGAGATCTGTACCGTTTCCGAGCAGGAGAGATGGGGCTATTACCCCTTTGGTTCCGATAACCGAAAGACTGTGTTCTGTCGTTGTAAGCCCTCGGCGGATCCGGGTAAGCCCTTGGAGTGTCTGTGTAAGCCCTAGGGGCATCCGTATAACCACGATTTTCATCGTAAGCCCTCGGAGGAGGTTCCGGAGAGAAAGTTCGACTGTGGTTTCCTTTTCTGTTACGGCTCCGTCGTCGGCTAGAAGACTGGGCCCCGATAGTATGATCGCGAGTTTCACTGCGATAATGATATTGGGGACTTCGAGTGTAGCCTGCTTCGGGCCTTACTGGAGACTGGATTTCCGCATAAGCCCTAGGCGTTTCAATGTATGCTTGCCGGGACACTTCAGCATAGGCCTTCGGAATTTCGCAGTACCTCCTCGGCGAAGAAATTGTTTCCACATAGGAAGTTCTGTCGTGTCGGTCCAGGCGGTCACGATCAGTTGACCGTGACTGGGGTAGCGGTGGAGGTGCTTGGTGGAGCTGTGGATGTGATTCTGTCGGCGAGTAGCGACGGCTCTTTTTGCTCTTCTTGCGGTTTTGTGGATGATAAGGGGTTGGACTTCTACTTCGGCTCCTTCTACTATCCAGCATTGCAGGCGAGTTGCTGTGACTTCTCTCAGTCAAGTACATCTTGATAGCTGTCGCCGGAGATTGTCCCCGCTTGTCTCGTTCCCGGTTTGACGCAACCCTGCTGCTCGGGTGACCAGAAGCCGGCCCACAATCAATGGGCGACTCTAGGTTGGAATCCGAAGACAATTCATCATAGTCTACTAATGGTTTAGTCGACGAACTAGATTTTTCTCTTTCACGTATCCGCTTTTTTTTCGATTTGTGTTTTTGTTTCTTGTGCTTCTTTAAACTTGATGGCACCAAATGGGCGTAGGCCCGTGCATCAAACTCATCAAACACGAGGCCTCTGTGGCTTCGTGTGCCAGGCATCGTCCACTACAAACCACACTGTGGCTGTTTCTATTGTTGGTTTAAGCCGAACTTGTTGCACATGACGCTGTCGCAAGATGGCTCGATAGCCCTGTTTAAAAAAATACCTCAATTAAACCGTCTGTTTGTTTAAGAATGAAAGTTATTCCTGAATGTAAGCAAATGAAATAAGGATAATGGTTAAAAAATATAATAAAGGAAGCTGTTTTATACTATTTAAATATAATAATTGAGGGAACTGTTATAATTTCATAAGGAAGAGAAAGCACAACAACGGGGGGGAATGATCTCATTAAATTTTCACCGGTATTGAGATAACCACACCGTATTTACTAAAAATATCTTTGTCATCAGATTTAGTAATCCATATTCTAACAAAAACATAAGCTGATGACTAAAATAAAAGCATATCTATTAGAATTTTATCCGATTATGTTTTCTATAGTTAACACTATATACATTAGTCGCCATTTTACTTTGATTCTTCTACAACTCTAGAACGCAATGGATTCTGGGAAAGACCTCACAAAACAATGACGTATTGCACATATTGAAATTATATTCTTTTCAGTTGGAATTCTATCTTAGTTCTTTTCAAGGCATTTACAAATTACTTGTTGGGAAAAAAAAAAGAAAACAGGTTTGAACCGTTATTTTTTTTTTTTATGTGCAATAAGAACGTAATAAATGTCTTTTTCTTAAAACCGTATTACAGTACAACATTATGCACTGATAGAATAGTAAAGCGATATTTTTTTGTTTTGTTTTTGTTGAAATTGCCATATAAGATAGAACTTGAGATTTTGTCCGCAAACGTCAACAAGCTTAATAAACCGAGTTCACTTCCGAATGATTGCGAAAACTTTCATATAATTACTGGTTTAATATACTTTTCTTTTTTTTTTAATAGTAATATCTCTTTCGCGATGAAGTTGTCGTTAATTTCTTTGAAAACATACTTTATTATTTAGAAAGTGGACTTCGTTCTCTAAGCTTGTTCAGATTAACATTTTGACAGGTGCCTAAACCAATATAATACTTCCTCTGGGAAAATTTTAAAATAATGACTTTCTTCGTTATTCGAATATAAATCTATTATCATGTCATTTGAGATTTGATATCGTAAATTTAAAAACTAAAACACTATGTATTCAATAAGTGTTTTTGTATTGCTCACAGATACTATATAAAAATATTTATATATTGTCTGTGCTTACACATGCATATACGTATATAACGAAACTAATCAAAATAGGTTTTGTATTTCTATATCGAAGGATCAGAATGTGTGAGATTCATATTTCTAGCGCGCGGGCGCTCATGCATTTTTATACATACTTACTACCCCAGATACACCACAAACAATCAAAAGCTGAAGCACCGCGCGAACATCCACACACATACAGCGGATATAACCGACTTTCCATACATTGCGCTATGTATATGTAATGTGTGTGTGTTCCGCGAAACCTATACACACACAATCGAGAGGTAAAACACTTCTGTCTCCAGTGATATGCATTAATTGCAGATGTAGAAAGAAATTAGATTTATAGACAGTTGCTATTATTTTACGACCAAATACATTATAAAAGTGGTGCAAATATTACCTCCAAAAGAATAATAGATTGATAGTAAATTAGCTTTAACGAAATCGTTATGATATATACCTATAGTTATTATGTAGTATTAAGGTCATTCTGTGTTTATTTAAGCCATGCCGTGAAATATGTAATAATGCACAATGTTTAGTGTGTACAGTTTGGAAAAGACAGCTGACATACCCCTCGATACATGGGTGTATGTGTAGTACTTTTCTTTCCGGCTTATTTATTAGGGTGTATGAACCGAAATTGTGAAAAAGTGAAACTTTAAAAGCCGGAGTATTTGGAAAGACTGCACACTCGCATATATGTGTGTGTGTGTATACATGCAGATACACATACTACGACGAAACTGATTATATCGATAACTTTAGCCACTACCCAACTGTAATTAGAAATTTAGTCACAGAGCCTAACAGCTGATTTTTCAATCTTAGGTAGAGAGATCTTCGACACGGCCACACCCCATTATAATGTGTTACTGTCGGGAGGCAGCTTTAATAAGTATATATAGAGGTTCTCCCACCCACCTCCATTCAATCTAGATGTTTCCATTAATGTAGCTTGGAGCTTCCTGATACTTATTCGACTACATATCTCAAGAAACCAGTAATATCAAACTCTAATTACCATAACGTCAAAGTTAGCCATACATGCTTAGATAATATCACTTATAACATTGCACTCACACACTCTTCACCCCACACTCCAATGTGAAACTACCTAAAATTTCATTTACTGCACACTGAGAAGTGCCCCTCAGAGGGCATGACATATAGAGCAACCTTCATGTCATCCATCCAAAGGCATCACAGGTCATTACATGAGTATAACAGTCAATGTTTTCAATGGAAGATTTATGCATCACATGCACTCTTTTAGTTGTAGGGAAAGGAGAAAACTTCACCTCCTTGACCACTTCTTCTGGAGATTCTAGTATCAAAGAAACGACTTCCCCAACATCACATAGAGCATCCTTGACAGGGCCTCTCCTTTATCACATGGATTTTGTATTTGCCAACTCTACTTCCATGAGAAACTATATGTACACCAGCATATCCACTGTATCTATCAGTTTGAAAAGCAATATATCCTATTGTCACCAGAAATACACTCCATTATTGAACGTCAAGCTATGAGACACTAATAACTCAGAAATAACACCCTAGGCCTAACTAGCTCACACATAGTTGCAAGATGATACAATCCCTGCCATCCATAATAGAATTATTGCCTATTCTGCCCATCGTAACTATGGCCTACAATGGCTTGTCACACAATTTGATATGTAACCTAACGCTATTATCTCTCCACATAACTGTTGTTACTGTAGTATCATATCTTCAAAATGTCAACTTACTGGTGCCAGTATCCTGTCTGACTACCACATGGAACTTAATGAAAAAAGTATTGTCACTAACTGAAGCACCCATGTAATCTGAATTGACCAATGGAAGACTAAATATTCCCACCCAGAAGCCATTTTAAAATTTCTTAAGTTTTCTCTACTCTAACTGTATATCTGATGATGTAGATATGTTCATGTCCACAGAACTTTAATGATAAAGGAATCAAATTGATGGACCAGATCATGAAAGTTAAAAAGAGAGTTACAGCCCAATTAATTAAGAACAGCAGTAGACTAGATGTGATGCAGTTTGGTTTTGTGAGCAGGAGAAGTATTTAGCTAAGAGCAAATCTTTGTACTTGGCGTTCATTGACCTGAAAAAAGCCTTCAACAAAGTCTCACAACTCTGTGATGTGGTAGTTTCTGTGAAAGCTGGTGATGGAAGAATGGCTTGTGAAAACCATACAAACTATGTACAGGGTTGTTGTCAGTAAGGTGGAAATTGAGTATGAGTGAGGAGACCCCATGGGATTGCACCTAGAAAGTTACCCTGCGAGGCACAAGTCTGGGCAAGGTTGTTTATAGAAGACTAGCAGTTGCCCATGCATACCAGCCTCCCCTTTCCACACCACTGATGTTATCCAAGGGAAAGGCAAAGGGGCCGATACAGCTTGGCACCTGTGATGTCGCAACTCATTTCTACAGCTGAGTGAACTGGAGCAACATGAAATAAAGTGTCTTGCTCAAGAACACAACATGCAACCCAGTCCAGGAATCAAACTCACAACCTCACGATTGTAAGCTTGACACTCTAACCACTGAGCCATGAGTACAACGACTAATTTAAGGTAAATGTAGGAGTTCACTTGGGATCATTTCTCAGTCCCCTCCTATTCATCACTGTCCTCCAGAGCTGTAACAGAGGAATGTAAGAGTGGCTGCCCTCGAGAACTACCATATGCTGGTTATCTCATTCTCAAAACAAAATCTGTAATAGGATTAGAAAAGACATTCCAGGTGTGGAAGCAAAACTAGAATGAAAGGGTCTTAAAGTCAACTTAGCTAAGACCAGAGTTCTAGTAAGCAAGAAAGCAGACAGAACTCTACTTCCTTCAGGTAAACAGCCCAGCTCAATATGTAGGAAAGGTATAGGCAGGAATACCATATGGTGTACCCAGTGTAAGCAATGGATGCACAAGAAGTGCAGTAATATAACAAGAAAGTTAACAGAGAAAGTAGTGTTTGTTTGTGGAAGATGTGCAGGAACAATAAGCACTAATGACACATAAGAAATAGATTTTCTCAATTGAACTTGAGGCCACCTAACAGTCATAGACGGTTTTTGTTACATAGGTGACCTAACTGACTGTGGAGGAGGATGTTCTGAAAGTATAGTTGCCAGAATAAAAATAAGATGGAGAAATTACAGATAGATACTACTGCTGTTGGATGCAAAATATCTCTCTCTCTCAGAGTAAAAGGCAGATTGTATGATACTTATGTATGAACAGCAATGCTCCATTGCAGTGAGACGCTTTACCCCGAATGTAGTGGACATGCAAAGACTAAAAGCAAATGCAGGCTGTATGCTTCATTGGATGTGCAATGTCAGTGTGCATTGTGACGGTGCTAATGTATTCAGAAAAATAAGGCAGAAGAGGAATCAGATGTGTGCAAGAGGTTAGACTGTGCTGGTATGGTTATGCGATGCGTATGAATGAGAACAGCTGCATAAAGTTACTTAAGGTGGATGGATAATGAAGAAGAAGGAGTCCCAAGAAGACCTATGATGAACTAGTGAAGGTTGATGTCCAGATACTGAGTCTTACAGAAGAGTTGACTTAGGACTGAATTGATTTGCTGTGCTCAAAGACTCTTCTATCACAGATAGGAGGTCCTAAATATATTTTGATTATGCTTGTATATGCTGGGCCCTGCTCCTCCACTCATTCTACTCTGTCAAACTTTCCCCACATCTCATTTCCCAAATCTCCTCATATGGTGGTGCTACTACTACTTGTGGAGGCATGTGGCTTAGTGGTTGCACTCATGATCATAAGATTGTAGTTTCAATTCCTGCACTGGGTGGTGCATTGTGTTGTTAAGCAAAACACTTCATTTCACATTGCTCCAGTCCACTCAGCTGGCAAAAATGAGTAATCCTGTAACAGACTGGCATCCCATCCAGGGGTGGTGGGGTATATACATCATTGAAACCAGGAAACTGACCTTATGAGTCTACATGACTTGGGAAAGATCTACAGTAGTGGTTCCCAAAGTGGGCAGCATTGTCCCCCCACCCCTGGTGGGATGGAAAGTTCCAAGGGGGTATTGAAGAAAAGTGGGGTGATAATGGGGTAGCGATTCATGTAAAAAGTGGAGCAATAATGGGGTAATGATTCTTGTAAAAAGTGGGGTGATCATGGGATAGCAGTTCATGTAAAAATAACAAAATAAAAAAGTTTTATTTGTGAAATACAGTTGCTCTGAATTTGCTTCAGAAAAAAAATCTATGTTTGTGATGGGGGTGGGGGCGCTAGGAATGTGGGCTGGGTGTCAAAGGGGTGGCCTGGGTGTCAAGGGGGTGGCAGCCTGAAAAAGTTTGGGAACCACTGACCTACAGCATTACTCAGCTCCAATCACTTGAGCGTAGAACCAGCACATATTACATTGCCCTTATTCATTCTGTTTGTGCTACCAGTTACACCTTTGCCACCCTCCTCTAACTCTTTCACCCCTTATTCTTATCATCATTTGTTCCCACCCTATTTTCATCAATCACCTTTCTTCTGTGCCTTCAGTTATCTCTCCCTCTTCTCTGCCATGTTTTTGTCTTATCTGCTCTTGTTCTTGACACCCTCTCATATCTACCATCATACCCCACTCCTTTTAACTACCCTTATGTACCTTTACATCACCCTCCTCACCACTCCTACACTATCAGCTACTCCTCCTCCACCTTTGTTCATTGCTTAATACATTCTTCTCTCCCTCCATCTCCAACCATGTCACTCTCCCCTCACACTTTTTTAAAACTCCCCCTGTCCCCACCCTGCAATCCACTGTCTGTTTCCTTTCTTATGCTCACCTGTTTGTCACTTTAGGGTTTGTTCAGGCACCCCATCACTACTATCTTTTCTTCTTTTCAGCTACTCCCATCCATAGGTGCAGGCATGGCTGTGTAGCAAGAAGTTTGCTTCCCAACCACATGGTTCTGGGTTCAGTCCCACTGCATAGCACCTTGGGCAAGTGTCTTCTACTATAGCTTCAGGTCAACCAAAGACCAAAGCCTTGTGAGTGGATTTGGTTGATGGAAACTGAAAGAAGCCTGTTGTATATATATATATATATATATATGTATGCTTGTGTGTGTGTGTCTGCTTGTGTTTATGGTGTGTTTATGTCCCCATAACTTAACGATTCAGCAAAAGAGACTGATAAAATAAGTATCACACTTAAAAAACAATAAGCACTAATGTTGATACATTCAACTAAAAATTCTTCGGGGCACTGCCCCAGCATGGCCACAGTCTAATACTTGAAACCAGTAAAAGATAAAAAGATCCACCCTTATAAAATGCAGGATAGTCAAGTCATCTTCTCCATATGAAGACCCTTGTGTCTGTCCATCGTTCATACTTTTGCCTCTCGACACGGCAAATAATCAACCCCTGGCTTCTCTCAAATAATCTCACACTCACACTGTCAAAGGCACTTTTTCTTTTTCCCTTCTGTCTTGCGAATTACTCATCAACCTCACTAGCACCATTTGCATGGGAAAAGCACTAAATGCATATTGTCAAGCAGTTGGCATTAGGAAGGATAGTTTCTGTCTACCAAATGCACTTACTCACACCCAAGGTGCTTCACAGTGGAGCTGAACCTGAGACCACGTAGTTGCAAAATGCACTTTTTAGTCATATAGCCATACTGCACCTATACAACAGCAAAAGAGAGAGGGGGAGGTAATTGCAGTTGGAATACCTTTAATTAGGGTGAACCTGAATGAGGCTAAACACCACGAATGCAATCTAGACATGATCGCCTCACATTCTAGAAATAACAGGTGAGGGGATTTCATAGAAGCAAACTGAAAAAACCCCCATTATATATATACACATGCATATATCTGTGTGTATCTTTGTCACCCACCACCACTTGACATCCTGTGTTGGTGTGTTTGTGTCCCTGTAACTTAGCACTTCAGTAAAAGAGACTGATAGAATAAGTACCAGGCTTTGAAAAACTTTTCTGGAGTTGATTCATTTGACTAAAAGTTTTTCAAGGTGGTGCCCCAACATGGCCACGGTCTAACAGATAAGAGATTACTGTCATTCAGATTTGACCACTTTTCACCCTAAAGTATTTCCCTATGTCACCAATCTTGGGATGGTTTCCAATATTAGATTTTTCTCATTGAGATATTTTAAAAAAGGTTAACTATAGGCACAGGAGTGGCTGTGTGATAGGTAGCTTGTTTACCAACCACATGGTTATGGGTTCAGTCCCACTACGTGGCACCTTGGGCAAGTGTCTTCTACTATAGTCTCGGGCTGACCAAAGCCTTGTGAGTGGATTTGGTAGACGGAAGCTGAAAGAAGCCCGTCATACATATGTATATATATTTGTGTGTATGTTTGTGTTTCTGTGTTTGTCCCCCCAACATCTCTTGACAACCGATGCTGGTATGTTTATGTCCCCGTGACTTAGCAGTTCGGCAAAAGGGATGGGTAGAATAAGTACTAGGCTTACAAAGAATAAGTCCTGGGGTCGATTTGCTCAACTAAAGGCGGTGCTCCAGCATGGCTACAGTCAAATGACTGAAACAAGTAAAGAAAAGAATACTCAGATGTCCTTTAAAATAACTAAGGTTTGAATATTTAAAACAATGCAGTCATGGCTGTGTGGGGTTAAGAAACTTGCTTCCCAACAACATGGTCTTGGGTATTGACAATTAGTGAGAGTAAACAAATGAGAAGTGAAAGAAATTGGAGCTGATGTTGAATATAAGTTATCAATGAACAGGAAATGTTGCCTGAATTCTTAAAAAGAGAGTAAACTCTGCTAAAGGTAACCAGGGCAAAATGAGGTGTTAACCAAATTGACAGTTTAAGTCTACAAGAATTCGCACTTGGTTTAGCTTACTTAATCATTCACAAATGTCACCTGTTTACAGTAGCATGGTTGCTCTGTGAACTGCACATCAATCCAAGATGAAGATAATACAACATTGATTAAAGATTAAAGGTACCAAGCCCTGATTGTTTAAACCAAGCATAAACTCATAACAAAGTAAGGAAGAAATCTATAGGGAACTGCTGCAAGGTATAGCCTTAGAACCACTACTGTTTATTACAACACTTGCAAACAGCTATACGCACCATCCAGTATTCCTTTAAAAAGGAATGATATATTTGGTAATGTAGTCCTAGCTACCCTGTGTCTGAATTAACCCTTTGGCAGTTAAACCAGCCATATCTGGCCTAAATATACTACCTGATTTTTGTTCAAACAAACCAGATTTGGCTTCTTACACCTATCCTACAACATCATGCTAAAAATACACAATCACATCATCAAAATCTCAAAGCTACAAATTAATACACGGTTAATTGAAAACAATGTGAATCAATAAGGGTTACATTTGGCAGAGTCATCTGAATGCTGAAGGGTTAAAGATGGTTTTATCGTGCTGAAAAGCTTTTGATCAGCACTGGTTAGAAAATAGTTGTTGCTCAGTTTAGTACATGAGCTAACCTTCCTACTAAGCAAGGAAGTCTTTACATGGTCACCCAACCTACTAGATATAGCAGTTAAATCTTCCTCAAATTACATCCTAGTATCTTTAAAAAGGCAACATTAGAAGATGTAGTTTGAGATACACTAGGCCAGACTTAAATGCCTTGGTTAAGGCTGCATATGTGTCAATAACAGAAACACTTTACTCTTTTTTTTTCTTTTCTACTCTAGGCACAAGGCCTAAAATTTTGGGGGAGGGGACCAGTCAATTAGATCGACCCCAGTATGCAACTGGTACTTAATTTATTGACCATTAAAGGATGAAAGGCAAAGTCGACCTCAGTGGAATCAGAACATAAAGACAGACGAAATACTGCTAAGCATTTCACCCAGTGTGCTAATGTTTCTGCCAGCCCGCTGCCTTAGAAACATTCTACTCTACCATCGTGGTCTTTTAGGTTGGTGGCTCCCAAACTAGTTACAAAACCTTTGTATGATTTTTCAAAAATCCAGAACCCATACATATATTTAACAAACAATTCTGCTAAGACATTAAATGAAACAAAAATTGTTTTAGAGAAAGAATTTATTCATCATCATTTAACGCTCACTTTTCCATACTTGCATGGGTCAAATGGAATTTATTGAGCAATTTTCTGCAGCCTGGTACTCTTCCTGTTGTTGATTCTCACCTGCTTCTAAACATATTTCCTAAAATTAGAGATGTTTTTCATGGAAGATGAGAAATGAACAACACTGCTTGTATGATGGTGATGTTCATCACATGCTGCCAAGACAAGACATCCACTTGATGTCCAAGGATACTAAGGACTGTACAGTAATCATCCCAGGAAATACGGATTATCATCATAAGAAACATTGGATTTGTGGAAACATGCGTAGTGATGAATTAAAATGTTTATAGATTTCATTCATAGATTATTATTATTACTATATTTATCCTACATTATATCGGCACAGCTCAGTGTAACCCAAAAAAACTGGTATTGGTAATTGGTATCTTCAGGCTGTAGCCAGCATAATAAAATAGGAGCTTTGATACACATATTCAAAAACATTTCCCGTAAAGAATATACAGGGTTATTCAAAGAGAAAGAGCAGATTTAAAATTTATTTTTAAAACAAACAGTAAGAGACACAAACACATTCTACATATTTCTTGATAGGGGAGGGTTTAAAGTTTATTTTAAAGTAGTATGCACTCAACAAGAGCACCATGTGTTGCTCAACAAACATCGAAACCTTTTTCTGTGAAATTTTTTATGCCTTTCGTAAAGATGGTCCTGAGTTGAAAACAGTAGAAAAATGTCAATGGTCTATGCTCCATTGGGAGGGAAGGGATTAAAAAGAAAAAGGATATCACTTTCCATTAAAATCATCATACATCCATTTTCCATGCTGTCATGTGTTGAATGGTTTGACAGGAGCTGGCAAGGCCAGGAACAGCACTAGCTTCCATTGTCTGTTTTGGTATGGTTTCTACAACTGCAGGCCCTTCCTAATGCCAACCCTTTTTCAGAGTGTACTGGGTACTTTTTACATGGTACCATCACCAGTTAAAACAGTTAGTTCATAAGTAGACAAGGGATTATATTTATTCCCTAGAAAATACTCCTCAGCACTGGATTGTTTTCCTCCCACCTTTGCCACTCCAACCCTCTAATGCTAAATATGTCAGGGAGCCAGAAGTAATCCAGCAGACACCAAAAGCATCTCTGAGTTGATGGGTCTCGGCCTTTTCTCGCTCAGTACATCTTTTCACTGAAAGGCATTTTACAAACACCTAATTTATTTTATAAACAAAAAAAAAACCACTGCACAACACCTTGGCCAAGTACCTTCTACTGATGACCTGGACCAACCAATGCCTTGCAAGGGAATTTGATTGATGGAAACTCTAAAACGCAAGCATATATGTACATATAAATATATATGTGTGTGTATGTTGGTTTGTTTGTATCCTTGTAGCTTAGTGGTTTTAGAAAAGAGACTGATAGAATAAGTACTGAACTTAAAAGAGTAAATAGTGAGGTCAAATTGTTCAACTAAATCCTTGAAGGTGATGCCCCAGCATGGCCACGGCCCAGTGACTGAAATGAATAAAAAAGAAAAGATATGACAATTTAATTTGTGTTCAGTGGTTTGCTATCTCAATCTGTACCCCACCCTTTTTTCCTCTCTCTATTCCAAGGTTTCAGTTAAAGAAAGGTGTGAGAGCTGTAGCCCCTTATTGCGCTGGCATGGTCATTTGTTGCATATGGATGAGGACAGCTGTGTGAAAAAGTGTCACACCCTAGCAGTAGAGGGAACCTGTGGGAGAGGTCGACGCAGGAAAACCTGGGATGAGGTGGTGAAACACAACCTTCAAACGTTGGGTCTCACGGAGGCCAATGACAAGTGACCAAGACCTTTGGAGATATGCTGTGCTTAAGAAGACCCAGCAAGCCAAGTGAGACTGTAACTGTGGCCTATGTCAGTGCAACATAACCAGCCCATTTAAGAGTACCCTTCAATCATTGGACAATAAACTGTGCTTGTGAAGACCTGTTGAGTCAACTGGTCATTATCATGGCTGATGCCAGTAGCGCCTGACTAGCATGTAAAAAGCACCCACTACACTCTCAAAGTGGTTGGCGTTAGGAAGGGTACCCAGCTGTAGAAACTTTGCCAGATCAGATTGGAGCCTGGTACAGCCTTCTGGCTTGCCAGTTCTCAGTCAAACCGTCCAACCCATGGAAAGTGGACATTAAACAACGACAGTGACGATGATGATGGATGCTGGGTAGGGGGATATCAAGAGGGAACTAGGGGAAATACTGGAGTTTTAGGGGTGTTATGATTTTCCCAGGGAAAATAAAACTTAAACGCAGTACTATGTGCAATGTCACACAGTTACAATGCACATTGTAGTCCAGCATTCTTAGTTAAAGACATTTCAGACAGGAGCATCCCTGCCCATATTTTATTCAGACACTGTATCTAGGCCCAAACCACAGATGTGTATGTGTGTGTGTGTATGGTTGTAAATAACTATCACCTTCATACAAGTGATTCTGTCTGTTTCCAGTTTTGGGGGAAAAACAAGTCTGGCTATGAGGAAATGTCACCTTACCTAGAAATAGGTGAAGGTTGGTGACAGAAAGGGCATCCCGCTACAAAAAATCTACCTCAACAAATTCTTCCTAACCCATACCAGCATGGAAAAGTGGACGTTGAATGATGATGAGGTCAAACCTAGTACTTGCCCGGTACTTACTGTATCAAAATCGGAAGTGTGAAAGCAAAGTAACACCCAAGGGTATTGAAAGTCAGAACATTAAGATCAACACTGGATTAACCATTAAGCAAAATGAGCACATGTTTAGGACATCAAGGGAAGTGGAGGGGCACCACAAAAATGGTAAATAGTTTATGGTACAAAAGAAATCACTTTAAACATGGTAAAATAATATTCAAAGTGGTTTATATAATTGGAAATATAATTTCAAAGTTCATGGATCTGATCAAAGACTTTGCAATTAAAATAAGTCAGAGAAAATTTTTCAAATATAAATAATAAAGAGGAAATATACAAAAATAAATATTATTTTCCATCTTACTGTTAGTTTTATTCTTTTACCTGTTTCAGTCACTTGACTGTGGCCATGCTGGAGCACCACCTTTAATAGAGCAAATCGCCCCCAGGACTTATTCTTTTTAAGCCCAGTACTTATTCTTTTGCTGAACTGCTAAGTTACGGAGACATAAACACACCAACACTGGTTGTCAAGCGATGGTGGGGAACAAACATACAAATATACATACACACACACACACATATATATATGTATGTTTATATATATGACAGGCTTCTTTCAATTTTCGTCTACCAAATCCACTCAGAAGGCTTTGGTCATCCTGAGGCAGAAGACACTTCTGCCTGAGGTAGAAGACACTTGTCTAAGGTATCACGCAGTGGGACTGAACCTGGAACATTGTGGTTGAGAAGCAAGATTCTTGCCACACAGCCACTCATGTTTTGTTTCATTTTGAAAAATAAAAATTTATTTTATGGTTTATTCGTCTTCATTGTCATTTAACGTCCGCTTTCCATGCTGGCATGGGTTGGACAGTTTGACTGAGGTCTGGCAAGCCAGAAGGCCGTACCAGACTCAAATCTAATCTGGCAAAGTTTCTACTGCTGGATGCCCTTCCTAACACCAACCATTCCAAGAATGAAGTGGGTGCTTTTTACATGCCACTGGCACAAGGGCCAGTAAGGCAGTACTGGTATCAACCAAGCTTGAATGGTGCTTTTTACATACCATTGGCACAGGAGCCAGTCAGGCAGCACTAGCAACAACCCATGCTCGAATGGTGCTTTTTACGTGCCAGTAATTGTTTATATTTTGCATTACATATATACGAGGATACCAAATGCTTTTAAGTGCTTAGTATCTCTATGGGTATTAATCCACCCCTGATAAAGATATGCAGCTAAATACCACAAGATTTTTGTCTGTCACTCTACTAATTATGCAGTTCTATGTAAATTTTGGCAATTCTGTGTTTTAAAAAATGCCATTCTTCAACAGAAAATATTTTAAATAATGGATTGTATGCTCTAATAAACAAGAAATAAAACACAAAGAAA
The DNA here is from genome assembly GCF_006345805.1 of Octopus sinensis. Classification (NCBI taxonomy): domain Eukaryota; kingdom Metazoa; phylum Mollusca; class Cephalopoda; order Octopoda; family Octopodidae; genus Octopus; species Octopus sinensis. The sequence continues at coordinate 65,193,175 of NC_043006.1, forward strand.
ATATTTTTAATAATGGTTCCTCCTAGTTTGATCAGCTTCCAAAAACTAGTCCTCATTCAAAGAATTTGTTTAGCTGTTGGTCAGTATGAATAGAATAGACCTATGATCAAAGATGTTCCAGTTGTGATCATTTCTTTTTTCATGTCACATAATAATGTACCTAGAACACCTTTATCCTATGTATCTCACCTTTTCTTTAAGGTTGTAGGATGTGTCTGCTTTGAGAGAGATTTGGCTTCTATTTCTAGTAAGTTAAGCAACCACATAGTTGCAACTCCCTTATGACTCAGACAAGTTATTAATTGTCTGGTTTTTTAAGATTCTGAAATTATGATTGATCACACTACTCTTTGCTTGTTTTCCTTTTACTCTTTTATTATTCTTTCTTTTTTTTAATGTTGACATCATTCCCCAAAGCAGAATGATACGGTTCATAGACCTTGAATCAGATTGATGGTGTATGGTAACGGTGGTGGTGGTTTCACTTCATTTCAAAACATCCATCATCAGTGGTGTTCTGCCATCATCTTGTCCTCTTTTTTTCTTTCTTCTTTTTTGCAAACATAATTAGGACTAATTTTTCTTCTCCTTTTCTCTTTATTAAAGAAATGAAGATATCAGAGTTAACGCTTGCAATGATACATGCAGCCAAGAAAGGATCAAACATTGCCATGATTATCCGTTCCAAAGATGCCCTGCTACGTTTATTGGTTGAAGAGAAAACTGGTAACCAGAAAAATGTAAGATTTGTTCAAGACTTCAAAACACTGGCAGATGTCTTGATTCAGGAGACTGTTCGCTATGATCTGGATCAAAAGGTAGGATCATCATCATCATCATTCTTTAACATCCGTTTTCCATGCTAGCATGGGTTGGACGGTTCAACTGGAATCTGGGAAGCCAGGAGGCTGCACCAGGCTCCTGTCTGATCTGGCAGTGTTCCTACAGCTTGATGCTTTTCCTAACGCCAACCACTCCATGACTGTAGTGAGTGCTTTTTACTTGCCACTGGCACGGGGGCCAGAGGAGGCTGGCAACGACCACGATTAGTTGGTGCTTTTTACATGCCACCGGCATGGCAGCCAGTCAACTCAGCACTAACAATTTATCCTCAATAGTTATCACTTGTTTGATCAAGTTCACTGAAGCAGTGTATTAAGTAGCTGAGTATTCCAAATACACACACATACATGTGATTTTAATGTAATCCTTAAGTGGAATCAGCATGGGACAGTTTAACAAGGCTGGACTATTTAATTACATGGACAATCCATTCTCTAGGCTTCTGCATAGTTTCCATCTACACAGTTGCACTCAGAGGTCTGTGTTGACCCAAGGTTATAGAAAATGACTCTTTCCTTAGTTGCTACTCTGTAGAATCGAATGTTTGAACACCTGTAAGATAAATAGTGGTAATGTGTTGTGGGGTGTGTTTGTATGTATATGTAATTACTGGTATTATTATAGAGAGTTGGCCCAAAAGCTTGCCATAGTGTGAAATCCATCAAATAGGTCATGATAGGGTTTGAACTCAGAATGCAAAGAGCTAGATTTTATATCACAAGCATTCTTACAGTTCTACAAATCCACCGCCCTGGATTGATCCTTTTTCATTAACTCCAAAAGGATGAAACCACCATAAAGTTCAGTTCTTGTTGTGCTGTGGTGGCTTACATGCCTCAATGATTCTGAGAAATAGGCCAGAGTGTAAACCCCTGGTAGAGCCTCCCATGCTAGACTAATATGAGCCACCTCTTCCCAAAGGTAAAAAATTAGACTCAACACTCTTCCTCCTCCTCATTATTATTATTTTCCATGCCGGCATGGGTTGGATGGTTTGACAGGAGCTGGCAAGACTGGAGAGCTGCACCAGGCTCCAATTGTCTATTTTGGTATGGTTTCTATGGTTGGATGCCCTTCCTAATGCCAACCACTTTAGAGAGTGTACTGGGTGCTTTTTATGTAGCACCAGCATCAGGGCTTTTTATGTGGAACCAACATGAGTGTTTTTTTATGTGGCACCAACACCAATGTTTTTTTATGTGGCTCACAGCACCAGTGCTTTTACTTGTTGAATCTACTTATTGTTTTCTTGAAGCATGTGGTGATCAATGTAATATCTAAATATATATATATTTCTCTCTAGTTTCCTGGACTTGGTAAGAACCTGTATGGTGAGGAAAGCAATAAATTTACAAATGCCCTAGGTGAAACAATCTGTGTGACTATTGAGCCAGACCAGGAGAAAAATGTGGAATTGCTAGGTAAGTGAAATATGGCAGCAGACACAGTGTTGTGAAGAGGGTTAATTCATAGAAACAGGTTGAAGACAGAGATTTGAGCTGGTAAGAGTCAGGTCTTCACACTGGTTATTTATTGACTTATTCACACAGGTGTGGTTGTGTGATTAAGAAGTTTGCTTCCCAACCACATGGTTTTAAGTTCAGTCCCACTGCATGGCACCTTAAGCAAGTGTCTTCTACTGTAGCCCTAGTTTGAACAAAGCCTTGTAAATGGATTTAGTATATATAAACTGAAAGAAACCCTTACCATGGATTTCTGTCAAATCATTTATTATAACCAATATATGTAACATACCTTTCAAAATAATTGGACCTTTAATGAAATACTCAACAAAGTAGAGGTATTGTCAAGCCATCAGGCTTCCCCTCAGTTTCCTTCAGCATAAAGTTACTCATAAACTTTGGGTTAACCCTAGGCTTTGTTAAAAGATGTGCTCAAGATATCACATATTGGGTTTGAACTCATGATTGCAAAGTAAATTTCCTAAATACTGAGCCATGCCTTCATAATTGGCACATAATAGCCACCTTAATGTAGAAATAATCAACTTTGTCTTTCCTCTTTTCAGGGTCAATAAAATAAGTACCAGCTGAGTACTGGGGTTGATGTAATCAAGAAGTCCTTTCCCCCAAATATCAGGCCTGTACCTGTGGTAGAATGGATTATTATTGTAAGTGAGAAAGTAGCACTTGCAATCAAAGTGACACTGGGGTACAAATATATGAAACCCAGTATACCCATCATGACTATCCATCTGATAAGAGTACACCAAGCACATGCATCACAACCATACGTGCACAACATGGTGATCTCATATTAAGATAAACAGCACATGACCTTGCAGATGGGGCCCAGTTACAATTTTCTTCGGGTCGAGTAGCCCATCCCACTCAAAAAGTCCCTGAAGAAGGGTTGTTTGAGGATGTTGAATGAAACTCTCGTGATTCCAAAGGTGAATTATTCAAACCGCAAAGAATTGCTCTCAACACATAGCTATGACGCTCCCCCACTACTTCTGCTCATAATCAGGGATACACATATTGTCAACCACTAAGGGACATGCTCAACTGGTTATGGTCAAGCAACTGACAAGCAAATCTCTGGTATTGAGCAGAATATTTATTATTATTATTATTATTATCATTATTAAAACGGCAAGCTGGCAGAATCATTAACACATCAGGTGTATTTTGTCTGTTGCTATGTTCTGGGTTCAAATTCTGCCACGGTCAGCTTTGCCTTTCATCCTTTCGAGGTCAATAAATTAAGTACCAGTTATGCACTGGGGTTGATGTAATCGACTAGTCCCCTCCCCAAAAATTTCAGGCCTTGTGCCTTTAGTAGAAAGGATTATTATTATTACTATTATTATTGCTGTTGTTATTATTATTATTTCTGCTACTTTCTCTTTTTTAGGCCAAGTCCTTCATGGAAACCATGAAGCAGCCCATCTTTTGGCACAAGCTATCAGTTCCCAGCCAGAAAGTGCAAATAATCCTCTCCTGGATCAAGTGCTTGATGAAATTGAACTGGATAAAGTTCGAATCTGGATTGACCCAATTGGTAACACTTGAATCATTTCGCCTTAGAATGTGGAAAATTGTTTTCTTAGTTTTAGGTTTCATCTTTTGGCTGCATTAAGGTTTGATGAAGCGATTGAAAATTTGATGTAGAGACATCAAAAATTGAATCCATCACAAAGTCCGGTCCTTATGGTGGTATGTGTGTCTCAATGGCAAGCTCCTTGTAGGGTGTCCCATGCTAGACAAGTCAAAGGTCAAACTAATATGGGTCACCTCTGATGTCTTTAAAAGTAAAAAAAGAAACCTGAAATCTCTGGTATTGAGCAGAATAGTTATTATTATTATTATTATTATTATTATTATTATTATCATTATTAAAACGGCAAGCTGGCAGAATCATTAGATGGAGAAGAATTTACATAGAATATGTGAGGTACCCACAAGTACGATCTTTTGTAATTGGAACTGTCAGAGATTTGTTCTATGTACATGTTTGTTCCTTTTCATATCATTCCAATTGCCCAATAATATTTGGTACTGTTTTACAGTGCCATATTCTTCTAATTTCAATCTGCAGATCCTTATACTTGCTCAGTTTTTCAAACATTTTCAGAGATAACTGGTTAAGGTCAAGCAACTAACTAGAAAATCTGCACTTATGAGCAGAATATTTGCTTTATAGCCTATCTTTTATACCAAGACAAAACATCAGTTAAGATTGAAAGCCATGGGAGCTACTGCTTTGTATTGCATCTGGGCATTTATTATTATTAATATTGAGTAAGAGAACAATGCATGGTATCAAAGTGACACTGGAGTACAAATATACAAAGCCCATTATACCCATCATGACCACTCATCTGATAAGGGTACACCAGGCACATGCATCACAACCATATGTGCATGACAGGGTGATCTCATATCAAAATAAACAGTGCATGACCTTGTAGGTGAGGCCCAGTTAGAATTTTCTTCAGGTTCAGTGTCTCATCCCACTCAAAAGGTCCCTGAATAAGGGTTGTTTAAGGGTGTTGGATGAAACAACCATATTTCCAGAGGTGAACTATTCATGCCCCAAAGAATTACTCTCAACACATGGCTGTCATGTGTCCCACTACTCCTGCTCATGATCAGAGATGCACATATCATCCACCACTAAGGGACATGCTTACTTTGTTTGCAGACTTTCCAGATAACTTTTGCTGAACCAAATGGTTGTTGTTATTGTTGTTGTGGTTTGATGGTGGTGGACAAAGACATGAACACACACATATAGAACATGCCTCCACACAGTTTCCATCAACCAGATTAAATCACAAGGCAATGGTCGGCCTATGACTATAGAAGAAGATATTTACCCAAGGTGCTGTGCAGTGGAACTGAACCCAAAACCTTGTGGTTGCAAACTGGGCTTCTTAACCACAGAGCATGCCTGCACCTTTATAGACAGATGCACAAAGTAGCAACTGTCATTATGTAATTTTGAAACATTTCCAGTTTCATAATTAGTGTTTTAGTATAATGAAGTAATCCCACAACGAAAGTCTCTCACTTGTTGTATAGTCTACCAGGTGATATAGTCTTTAGCGCTTATTCTATTTTATATTTTATTTTGTAATATATTATTGGTACAAACTATCGACCTTGGAGGAATGGGAGGCAAAAATTGACTGACTTGGATATGAACTCAGAAAATAAAGGGACTTAACTTAATACCACAAGGTATTTTGACTGGCAGTCTATTGGTTCTATCATTCACTATGATGATGTGTGTATATGCATATATGTATGTGTATATATATATATATGTGTGTGTGTGTACATGTATGCAATAAATTTAATAATATGAAGATTGCTTACCAACCACATGGTTCTGGGTTCAGTCCCACTGTGTGGCACCCTGGGTAAGTGTCTTCTACTATAGCCTCTGGCCGTCCAAAGCCTTGTGAGTGGATTTGGTAGATGAAACTGAAAGAAACCCATTGTATATATATATATATATATATATATATATATATATATATATGATGCGTGTGTACGAACAGCCATGCTACATGGCAGCGAAACATGGGCCGTGACTGCTGAGGACATGCGTAAGCTCGTGAGGAATGAAGCCAGTATGCTCCGATGGATGTGTAATGTCAGTGTACATACTCGACAGAGCGTTAGCACCTTGAGAGAAATGTTGTACCTAAGAAGCATCAGTTGTGGTGTGCAAGAGAGACGATTGCGCTGGTATGGTCATGTGGCGAGAATGGATGAAGATAGGTGTGTGAGAAAGTGCCAATCCCTAACAGTTGAGGGAACCCATGGAAGAGGTAGACCCAGGAAAACCTGGGACGAGGTGGTGAAGCACGACCTTCGAACTTTAGGCCTCACTGAGGAAATGACCAGAGACCGAGACCTTTGGAAATATTCTGTACGTGAGAAGACCAGGCAGGACAAGTGAGCCCAGCCCACTTATGAATGCCTTTCCTCCCTTGGACACAAAGACCGGTTGAGGCAAGCGAAGTCGATATAGAACCTCATCCGACGACAGACACCCATGCCAACCCCCCATGCTTGCGAAGACATGTTGGGGCAAGCGAAATCGAAATTGAAATCGAAACCGAATTGAACCAGCCAGGATCCCTGGCCTGGTGGTACGTAAAAAGCACTATCCGACTCGTGGCCGTGGCACGTAAAATACTCCAATGCGACCGTACGACAGGCACCCATGCCAACCCCCTTTGCTTGTGAAGACATGTTGGGGCAAGCGAAATCGAAATCGAATTGAACCAGCCAGGATCCCTGGTCTGGTGGTACGTAAAAAGCACTATCCGACTCGTGGCCGTGGCATGTAAAATACTCCAATGCGACCGTACGACAGGCACCCTTGCCAACCCCCTTTGCTTGTGAAGACATGTTGGGGCAAGCGAAATCGAAATCGAATTGAACCAGCCAGGATCCCTGGTCTGGTGGTACGTAAAAAGCACTATCCGACTCGTGGCCGATGCCAGCACCGCCTCGATTGGCTTCCGTGCCGGTGGCACATAAAATACACCAATCTGACCGTGTCCGTTGCCAGCCCCGCCTGGCACCTGTGCAGGTGGCACGTAAAAAGCACCCACTACACTCACGGAGTGGTTGGCGTTAGGAAGGGCATCCAGCTGTAGAAACATTGCCAAATTAGACTGGAGCCTGGTGCAGCCTTCTGGCTTCCCAGAACCCCGGTCGAACCGTCCAACCCATGCTAGCATGGAGAACGGACGTTAAACGACGATGATGATGATGATGATGTATGTATGTATTTGTGTCTGTTTGTCTCCCAACCATCGCTTGACAACTGATGTTGGTGTGTTTACATCCCTGTCACTTAGCGGTTTGGCAAAAAGAGACCGATAGAATAAGTACTAGGCTTACAAAGAATAAGTCCTGGGGGTCAATTTGTGGTGCTCCAGCATGGCTGCAGTCAAATGGTTGAAGCAAGTAAATGAATAAAAGAAAAGAATGTATATTAATTTAGTATTAATATTTTAATGATAATGATAATAATTATTAAATACTATGGCTTCTCTTCTGAGCCTGTCTAGCTGTGTGATGTGTAAACTTGGTTTGCACAAGGCCTGTACTCAGTGTCCGTTTTGTACACCCGTTATGCCCCCCCCCCATTTTAATTCATACATTAACATTTTCACTTGGCGACTCATACGCTTCCCATGCTGTGTGTGTGAATACATATTTTGATTATAGCCTTATACCCCCTTATACTCCTCATACAGGAGTATACAGTTAAAGGTACCACATATATAAATATAAATATTTAGGCATATAATACTTGGCAGGAAGGATAGAGTAGGTGGGTAGATAAAGTAAGAGCATGTGGTAGGGTAAGAGTTGCTGAAGTATGGAACAAACTGCTGGCATCAGTTGTTGGTTGTCGGAGCACTGCATCCTTCAAAATTTCCATGCTTCCTGAGATTCACCAACACTACACCTGATTTTCTCCTCTCCATACACACGCAAGCATGTATCTGACACATACACTGTTCACTTCCCAGATATTTGTACATTACTGCATATGCTTTATATGCACTTTTGACAAGTTGTGGTGCACCTGAGCACTGCATACAATAATTTCATTATTATTATTTTTTTTAAGATGGGACTTGTAATAGATAAATTAACAGTTACATTTATCTCTGCCTATGCTCCTCAGTCTGAGCAGAAGGACCAATTCTATGAGATCCTTTTGCAGACCGCCTCAACAGCAAATGATAGAGTCTTCGTTAATGTGGCTGAGGACTTCAGTGGACATGTTGGACATCATCCCCATAGATTCCAGGGAGTGCATGGGGGCTATGGTTTTGGACCTAGAAATGAGGAGGGAACAAGACTACTGGAGTTCTGTGAGGCAAATGATCTCATGATCTGCAACACTAACTTCAAAAAACCAGCCAGCCACCTAATCACTTATCAGTCTGGTGAGTACATAAGCCAAATTGACTACCTCCTCCCCAGGTAACGAGACAGATTGATGCTTAAAAATGCAAAGTCTTTCCCAGGTGAAGAGTGTACAATCCAATATAGGTTACTAGTTAGTGACTTCAGAATTAGAGTTAGAAAGGCTTGGAGAAATAAACCAATCTGGAAAAGAAGACTATGGAAGCTCAAAGACCCAGCAAATAGACAAAAATTTAGAGGTTTACTAATGGAAGCTTCTGATGAAAGAGAGGAAGAGTTGGGGACATATAGCTTAGAGGATAACTGGAAGTTCCTGTGGGTCAATTTACTGAGGACTATGGATGGAATCTGTGGTTGGTGCAGTGTCCCAGATAGACCAAGTGTGGCATGATAGTGGAGCATGGAGGTTGAGAATGCTATAAAAGCAAAATGACAAGCCTGGAAAGACTGGAAAAATGGTGGATGCAGAAAATTATATCAGGCAGCTAAGCATCAGGTATACATAGCAAAAGGAGTAGCTGAAGGTAAGAGATTTGCAAATGTTCTACAGCATGAGGATCAGAGATGTGAGGTGTTCAGGATTGCAAAGCGGTGTATCAGAGAAAATAAGGATGTGGTAGGTGAGAAATGTGTGCGAATGGATAATGATATGCTTGCACTTAGTGACTCAAAGAAGAAAGATGCAAGGAAGTGTCCCTATGAAGGGTTACAAAATATGGAAAATGAATGGAAGACGGAAAGTCTACTAAATATTGAACCAATTGAGGGACCAGCCATTAGAGTTGACAACAGCATAAGAGATAAAGCAATTAAGGACAGGAAGACAGAGAAAGCCCCTGGGCCATCAGGAATCACAGCTGAGATGATTAAAATCTCTGGTGGTGTAGGATACAGCTTAGTTATCCGTATAGTTAATCAGGTTATTCAAGAGGGCACCATCCCCAATGACTGGTGTAGAAGTATTATAGGTAGCTACTACAAGAGTAAAGGTGATGCTTTAGACAGAAACAATTACAGAGGCATTAAATTGCGAGACCAAGTCATAAAAGTTATTGATAAGGTTATAGCTCAATTGATTAGAAATAGAATTAAACTAGATGAGATGCAGTTTGGTTTTGTACCTGGGAAGAGTACCACAGGTGCCATTTTCCTAGTGAGATAGCTGCAGGAAAAGTACTTGGCCAAAAATAAGCCATTGTACTTAGCCTTCGTTGACCTGGAGAAAGCTTTTGACAGAGTTCCCCACTTTGTTATATGGTGGTCTCTAAGGAAGTTAAGAGTAGAGGAGTGACTTGTTAGAACTGTACAAGTTATGTACAGTGGTGCTGTCAGTAAGGTGAGAGTCGGACATGAATGCAGTGATGAATTCAGCATACAGGTAGGGGTTCACCAGGGCTCAGTTCTCGGCCCACTCTTATTTATTATAGTCCCCCTGACCATAACAGAGGAATTCAAAACTGGATACCCTGGGAACTGCTATATGCTGATAACTTTGCTCTTATTGCAGAATCTTTAGCAGAATTGGAGAAGAAATTCCAGGTATGGAAACAAAACCTGGAATCAAAGGGCCTTAAAGTTAACCAAAGACCAAAGTTGTTGTTAGTAAGAAAAAAGATAAAACTTTCTTTCTGTCAGGTAAATAGCCCTGCTCAATATGTAAGAAAGTAGTTGGAAGAAATTTCATTTGCTGCACCCAGTGTAAACTATGGACACATAAGAGGTGCAGTGGAATCACAGGTATATTAACAGATAAAGTCGTCTTTGTATGTGGCAGATTTACCAGAGCAGTAAGCACTAAGAGCACACAGGACTTAGATTCCCTCAAATGCCCAGGAGGCTTTCTTGAGGTTGTAGATAATTTCTGTTGCCTATATGACTGTGATAAGTGTGGTGAAAAGGAGCGTAACAGAACAAGGAAAAGAATTAGAAGTGTAATTTGGTCTTACCTGTAGAGATGAAGCCGGATTCGCCTTGAGCCAACTTGCTAGCGTCTTGTCGTCTTGGCGTCGTTCTCGAGTCTGACTGCCCTGGTTGATGCCGCACGTGCGTTCTGTCTCTCACTTCCGCTTCCGCCGGCGCATGCGCCCTGCGAGACCTGCAAGACCCACTTCCGCTCCCTCCATCTCTGTCACACTCCCTCATCACCACACCACACGCCCCCCTGATCTATAGATCACTGAACCGGCTTCCTCACTCGCTCCCGCACCTGAGACTGGTTTCGTAGTCAGCCAACCAGGGAGGAGGGTGCCGCTCCCTCTGTGGTCGCAGTGCGACCCTAGGACTTGTTTCTGGCGTGTTGCTGCCGACCTCGTCATCCTGTCTGTTGTTATCGTCTTGCCCACTGTTGCTTGTCCCATCCTCCGGGGCATGGACAATCCTCCGTATGTCCAAAACGTGGCGTGGCATACCATCTACCGAGATGTTATTCTTTGAATTTACGGAGGTTATAGTCCCCTTTCCCCATTGCGATGTACACCGTGCGTTCGGAGGTTTCACCCAGACTTCCTCCCCGACCTGTACGAAGGCGTGCTCTTCCTCTGCCCCGGGTCGCATTGATGTAGTACACGGATGCCTCCACTCGTACCTGAATATTGCCTTGTGTGGCACCGACTCCTCGGCCTGTCCTGATCTGGGCGACATGTTGTACCAAAACACGGCCTCGACTGGTGAAATGTGACCCCTCTCAGCCATGGCCTTGATGGTACGATGATGCCTTTCCACCACCCCGTTTCCACTTGGCCGGTATGCCGCCCTGAAGAAGCGGTTGACCTTCCACTCATCAAGCATTTCTCTCAGCGCCTCCGAGCGAAATGCAGTGCCGTTGTCCAGAAGCAGTTCATCCACGGGGCCTCGTTCCAGGAATATCTCGTTCAGCACTTTCGCAATTTCTTCTGCGGTTCCTGACCTCATCTCCCTCCATATGGCGAACCGCCCCGGTCCGCAGTCAACCATTGAGAGGTATGTCCCCTGCCGGTAGTGTGTTATGTCCACCGCCAGTCGTCTCCAGTCCTGGTCCACTGGAATACTTCCCGCTTCATGCACGACCGGAGCAGGGTCGATGGACTGGCACCTGTCACAACTGCTAACCACTCTCCGCACGCTCTGTCTTGTTACGTCGGAGTCGACTTTTCTGGCCAGGAACAACGTCCTGTCCACACCCATGTGATGCATGGTGTGCAGTCTCCGCAACTCCGAGTCGCTCAGATGGCATACTGCAGCTACATCCTGCTTCGCGTCCTCTGGCACTTGCAACCAGGCTCGCTTAACCCTGGTCAGGACGTCTGCCCTGTTCTTCTCGGAAGGCACAAAGATCACGCTCAGCTTCAGATTGAACTCAGTGGTCAGTTCACGCAGTATCCCCAATCGACGCTTTACCAGCATCTCTGCAGCCCCTTTGGTCCGCACCCTCCGCTCATCGGTGATGACTGCCGTCGCCCAACCAAGTACAGTGGCTGAATCAGTCCTGATTTCTATGGTGTGCAACCCCCACTTCAAGGCTAGGTTCACCCCCTTCAGCACGGCTTCCAACTCCGCCACGTTGATGTGACTGCAGTCATCCATCTTCCTGAGCCAGGCTGCATCTTCCACCGTGACACCTCCCACTTCCAAGACAATCCCTATTGCGATGCTACTGGCGTCACACCATACGATCCCGCTCTTTGATTTGGGAACGTACCAGCTGCCCCTCACCGGGTCCTCTGTTCTTACTCTGACCAGGACTTCCTGCATCATGTCGATCGTCCTCTCCCCCACTTTATCATTCCACTTCACTCCTTCGGCTCGTCTCTTGATGAAGCTGCATGCTGTCCGGAGCCAGCCTGCAATCGGGTAGTGTCCCACCAGCTTCCCACACACAGAGAACAGCTCCCGTCTACTCATGCTGGCGCCCAGTTCAGGGATCTCATTCCCTCGCCGGAACACCAAGGCGCCGGCTTTGTCTCTCCATAGCTTGAGGCCCAGTGCAGCACCTCCCTCCATAGCCTCTGGCGGCTTGGCGATCAGTCCAAAACTCTTCAGGTGGCCTATGACCTCCGTTGCTGGTATCACGGTTTCATCCACCAGAATGTCGTCGATGTATGAATTGGTGGCCCTTTTTACTCTGTCCACCTTCCCCAGGACGGCCTTGAGAATTGTTGCCATAATCTTTGGAGCTGAATTCAGCCCGAATCCCAACCTGGTCAGACAGTACGTCCGGCCCCTATACCTGACGAGCTGGTACCTCCATAGTTTCTCAGCCACATGAACCTGAAGGTATGCCGACTTCAAATCGACAATCGTGGAGGCCCCCGCCGTCTGCCTCCACTCTCGCAAGGTGTCTCCGCAGACATCCGTGGCCTCGCCGCCTGTATGACACGACACGTGGTCATTCAGCTCTCGGAAGTCGAGCACTGGCCTGACCTTACGTTTTGTGGGCTGTATCACCGCCATCAGTGGCAGGACTCCGCTCTCTTCTTTTTCCCAGGGGATCAGTATGCCCTCCTTAATCCACCGCTCCACCTCCCCCTCGAACTCACTTCTGGCATCTCCTTTTAGAGTATGCTGATAGCAGCCCACTTTGTTCTTTAACATCGGGGGCTCTCCCTTCCAGTGCCACTCCACTGTCCACCTCTCGCCATCAAAGACAGCCCGAAAATCCTGGTCTTCAATGGTGTGCGCCGCATCCATTTCCTCACGGTTGTCGTCGGTGCGTGGTGTCGCCCTACACGGCTTCCCTGCTAGCCCAAACGTTACGCCAGCCTCGTTGACGGTAACACCTCCCAGACGGGTGATCGCATCCATCCCCATCACCACGTCGATCTCGTCCACCAAGTGACCGACCACAATCGCTCGCAACGTCAGCTGAAGTCCCTGCACCACGATCTGCGCATCCGTAACCCCTTCGCAGTGCACTTCTCTTCCGTCGACTGCCCTGACACTGCTTCCTCCACTCCACGTCTCTGCCACTTCTGTGGTCATCAGGGTCGTCGTACAGCCCGTGTCCACCAGGGCTCGCGACATCTTCCCCTTCACCAGAATGTCGACCACAGGTAACGATGAGAAACGCGCCGCTACTAATCCAAAGGGACAACTACCGGCGCAGTAGTCTCCCGCGGTCCGTTTCCCCGCAGACACTCGCTGGCCACATGCCCCGGCTCTCGGCACCGGTAGCAAATCACCTCGGGCTTGGGCGACGCGCAGTCACGGACCATGTGTGGGCCCTGGCACCGGAAACACTGTCCCTTAAACGACCGCACGCGTTCTTTCCCCAGCCCCTCTCCGTTGCTCCTAGCTGGGCCACTTTTCGACGTTGCAGTCGCTGCTACCGACGTCGACCTGCTGCACGACACCAGTACACGTGCCCGCGATATAATCTCGGCCATCGGCATCGAACGCACGTTCGGGAGCTTCTGTAGCTCGACCGACATGATGTCGGGAAAGCCGGTCACGAACGCTAACCTGACCGTGCGTTCTAGCGACTCTCCCTCATATCCCGCAAGTTTTGCCAACCTTCTAAGCTCGCCGGCGAACACGTCCACCTGCTGTCCTGTCCACCTCATCCTACCCAGTCGAGTGTACGCTTCGAACATTCCTTCCGCGAAGGCCTCCATAAGTCGGATCTCCACCTTGTCCGCGCTGCGTTGGTCCGCTTCCTCCATCTCCAGATATAACGCCAACGCCGGGCCATCCAAATACAACGGCATAAAACTAGCCAGGTCAGCTATGCCGTGTAGCTTCGCCACCAACTTCACCCTCCTCAACCAAGCGACCACGTCGGTGTCGCCGCAAAACGGTGTTATAGGGTCGCGTGAAATCATAGCAGTCTGCATAATTTTTATTTTTTATTTTCACGAAACCGAGTGATTATTTTGCCGAAATAGCTTGTGATAAGTGTGGTGAAAAGGAGCGTAACAGAACAAGGAAAAGAATTAGAAGTGTAATTTGGTCTTACCTGTAGAGATGAAGCCGGATTCGCCTTGAGCCAACTTGCTAGCGTCTTGTCGTCTTGGCGTCGTTCTCGAGTCTGACTGCCCTGGTTGATGCCGCACGTGCGTTCTGTCTCTCACTTCCGCTTCCGCCGGCGCATGCGCCCTGCGAGACCTGCAAGACCCACTTCCGCTCCCTCCATCTCTGTCACACTCCCTCATCACCACACCACAATGACCAAATTAGCAATGGTGGAGGATGTTCTGAAAGTATTGATTCTAGAATAAAAATTGGGTGGAGGAAGTTCAGAGAGCTATTACCTTTGTTGGCAACAAAAGGACTATCTCTCAGAGTGAAAGGTGGACTATATGGTGTTTATGTGCCAATGGCTATACTCCATGGTAGTGAGACATGGGCTCTGAATGCTGAAGACATGCATAGACTGGAGAGAAATGAAGGTAGTATGTTCCATTGGATGTGCAACATCTGTGAACAGGTACGGCAAAATGCAAATGTATTGAGAGAAAGATTGAGCATAAGAGGAATCAAATGTAGCATGCAAGAGAGAAGACTATGTTGGTTTGGATATGTGATATGTATGAATGAGGACAGCTGCATAAAGAAGTGCTGATCACTGGAAGTAGATCATACCCATGGAAGAGGGAGACCCAGGAAGACATGGAATGAAGTGGTAAGGACCAATCTCAGGATGTTGGGCCTCATTGAGGAAATGACAATGGACTGAGATATCTGGTGATATGAAGTTCTTGAGAAGACCCATCCACGTCAGTGAAACTGAATTCTAGAAGCACTGTGTATCTCACCCACATTTAACAAGAAAATTTCTCACACACCCTACCACAACAAACCAAATTACATCTCTGCCTCTCTTTCTCACTTTTCCACTTCATGCACTAGGCTTACCTCTCACTCCCCAATCCTGTCCTCTTGGCCCTGTACCACTGTATCTTTGCTCTCTGCTAGCTTCCAACCTGTGTCCCATCCACGCCTTGTCTCACTATATTATTGCTTATGCCTGGCACTTTGCCATCATCTAAATCCTGCTGTCTCTCTCTCTCTCCCTCTCTTTCTCCTGCACTTCCCTCAGGTGGATAACTATATATTTCCTTTGTGGCAGCGCACCTGTTTCTGTCTCTGCCTCACAATAATCTTACATCATCTAGCCTCAAATCGTTTCCTCCTCCAATTCCCCCTCCCCTTTCAAGAGTTTTTTTTCTTTTTTGTCTTGCAAGTACTTAGTGACCCTGTCAGTGCAGGTGCCACCTAAAAGCACTCAGTCCACACTGTGAAGTGGTTGGCATTTGGAAGGGCATCCAGCTGTAAAAACCTTGCCAAAACTGGCCTCGCCTGTGCTGGTGCCACATAAAAAGCACTAAATCCACTCTACTGAGTGGTCGGTGTTAGGAAGGGCATTCAGCTGTAAAAATGCTGCCAAAACAATTACAGAAGTCTGGTGCAAGCTTCTGCCTGGCCAGCACTTGTCAAACTGTCCCACCCATGCCAGCATGGAAGGTGGACATTAAATGATGATGATGTATACATATATCTGTATGTTTTCCTGTATACAGACACAGTCATACATAACACATAAATATATATTATACTATATATACAAACGTACATTTATGTCTCTGTGTGTATGTATATAAATATATATATATATATATATATATAATTTAGAGTAAGCAGTAAAAGGTTGTCATTATAGTACTTGGAGTTTTGAATGTCTGAGCAAAGAGCTATGATACCTTCTTGTCAGCTATTAATCGAGGTCTCATTCTTTTGTGTTTACTTTTTATTATTATTGTTATTGAGTGAGAGAGCAGTTCATGCCATCAAAGTGACACTGGGGTAAAATATACGAAGCTCAATATACCCATCATGACTACCCGTCTGATAAGGGTACACCAGGCACATGCATCACAACCATATGTGCGCGACATGGTGATTTCATATCAAGATAAACAGCACATGACCTTGCAGGTGGGGCCCAGTTAGAATTTTCTTCAGGTTGAGTAGCCCATCCCGCTCAAAAGGTCCCTGAATAAGGGTTGTCTAAGGATGTTGAAAGAACCACCCATGTTTCCAGAGGTGAATTATTCAAACCCCAAAGAATCCCTCTCAACACATGGCTATGATGCTCCCCCACTACTTCTGCTCGTGATCAGAGATGCACATATCGTCAGCCACTAAGGGACATGCTCAACTGGTTACGGTCAAACAACTGACAAGCAAATCTGTGGTATTGAGCAGAATATTTGCTGTAGCCCATCTTTTATACCAAGACAAAACAATGTACATGATAACACTTCCAATCAGTTAAGATCAGAAGCCATGAGAACCACTGCCTGGTACTGCATCAGGGCATTATTATTATTATTATTATTATTATTATATATGTATATATATATATATATATATAATATATATATATATATATATATTTATATATAATTATATATAGAGAGAGCTAGATAGATAGATAGATAAAGAAATGGAGTTAAACGCAGGTGTTATTCAATTCTTTATACTTCCGACATATGTTTCGAAGAAATGATGTAAAACAATGCAATCTTCTCACAAGGAAAAAAAAGAGAAATGAAACACATCAATAAGCCATTTTAACCGAGCATTCCCTTCATCATATATACAGTAATCACATTCAGTTAAAATGGCTTATTGATGTGTTTTGTTTCTCTTTTTTTCCCCTAATGAGAAGTTCGCATTGTTTTACATTGTTTGATTCCCTCTGGAATAATACTAAGGTTTTCTTCGAAACATATGTCAGAAGTATAAAGATTTGAATAACACCTGCCTTTAACTCCATTTCTTTATTTATCTATATTATACTGAAACATTTCACTAAACCCTGGAATGTCTACCTTTATTAATTGGCTGTTACATCCTTGAATTTTTGCTGCCCTGGTAACTATTTTTTTTTTCTATGTTAGTTGTACACATTGAAAATACACATACACACGCATGTATGTATATATATAAATGTCGAACAATGAGAGAGAGAAGCACTCCGTCGGTTACGACGATGAGGGTTCCGGTTGATCCGAATCAACGGAACAGCCTGCTCGTGAAATTAACGTGTAAGTGGCTGAGCACTCCACAGACACGTGTACCCTTAACGTAATTCTCGGGGATATTCAGTGTGACAGAGAGTGACAAGGCCGGCCCTTTGAAATACAGGTATAACAGAAACAGGAAGTAAGAGTGAGAGAAAGTTGTGGTGAAAGAGTACAGCAGGGATCACCACCATCCCCTGCCGGAGCCTCGTGGAGCTTTAGGTGTTTTCGCTCAATAAACACTCACAACGCCCGGTCTGGGAATCGAAACAGCGATCCTATGACCGCAAGTCCGCTGCCCTAACCACTGGGCCATTGCGCCTCCACCTCGAACAATGAGAATTAGTGCTTAAGACCACATTGGTGGATAGAATTTCCCTTATACCTGGAGGTGGGGGTTAACATCTGTTCTCCAGCCATTAGATGTGTCTCTCAGTAAGCCATTCAAAGACAGCATGCATTAAACAAGTGGATGGCTGAGGGTTGTAAGAGATTCACAAAAGGTGGGAGCATGCATGCTGCTTCACTTGATGTTTTGTGTAGCTTTGTTGTAAATGCATGGGATTCAGTTAAAACAGAAACTGTTATCAAACCATTTAAAATATGTGGGATATCAAATTCAATGGATGGCATGGAAGATCACATGCTGTGGCAGGATAATGACGATGATGATGACTCTGCTGATGGTGAAGGTGTTGAATTAAATGAGAATGATCTGTATGATGATACCATGATTGACAAAACACTAATGTTTACGTGAGGTGGTGATGATAAGGAGGACGAATCTGAAGGCTTTTAAAATCGTAACGTGTTTTAATAATAATAATAAAGATAATAATTTTAGTATCTTTGAAACTTACAAAATTTTAGAAATTGTATTAATTTCTTCACATGTATTTTATTTTACAACAATTTTGTGCTGCCTTATTTGGTGGGTGGGTTGTCTTATCTGACAAATATAAACATAAACCAGAGTGTTTCTCTGACACAGAACATTGACCTCCTGGAAACTGTTCAGTGATGTGCAACCAAGCAGATACGCTCTATCATAGTCTGAACGCCTTGCTTCCCAGGGCATATATACATTGAAGCTCCAACGTCTGACAACTGACTTGGTAAACACCCACAAAATTATTAACCATCATGCCAACAACCACCTTGAACACCTTTTTGAGCTACATGTGTCTAACACATATGGGCATGGTTACAAAGTCAGAAAACAGCACAGCTCCCATGACTTTCAGAAACAATTTTTCACACTCAGAGTTGCTGAAGCATGGAACAAACTACCTGCATCTGTTGTTAGTTGCTGAGACATTGCATCCTTTAAAAGCTCCATGTCTCCTGAAATTCGCCGACACTACACCTGATATCCGCCCTCCATACACATGCATACATGTATATCATGACTCATACACTGTCCACTTTCCTGACTTTTGTACATAATTCTATGTACTGTACATGCACCTTTGATGAGTTGTAGTGCACCTGAGCACTGTACACAATAATTTCATTACCATCTTTTTTTATTATACCTCAGAATTTTAGAGGCTGACTAATGTGTGGGATTGATTTATACGCTGGCATATGATGTATACACACAGACACACACACATATATATTCATACATACATATATATATGTATATATGTTATTGTTTAACCCCAGAATCTGATCTAGCAGAATTATGATTGCAGAAGTTCCAGCAGTGGTAACTATCCTGTATTTTGTTGAGATTACCCTCATCCAAAATTTTTAACCATAAACATTGCCATAGGTAGGTTTTAAATGTTTCATAGCTAAATATAGTTACTTATAAACTAATATATTAACGTTACTATAACGTATTAATCTCTTGATGTTGGAAGGGGAGATAATAATATTGTTTGCTCACAGAAGACATGCCCTGTTTTGGTTCCATAAATTCATTAATGCATTATTGAAATTGTGATTCTTACTAATCCTAGTCTGTCTCACTATAGAGATTACTAATGTTATGTATATATATATATATATATATAACTTGCCTTAACTCCATAGAAACATAATCTAATAATAATTCTTACTAAACCTTGTTTCTCTCACTACAGAACATAGTAATTAATGATATACATGCGTGTATGTGTATTTATATTTATATGTATGTCTATATAATTATATATATATCATCATCATCATTTAACATCTATTTTCCATGCTGGCATGGGTTGAACACGTATTTGTATTTAGATACATGTATATGTTTTGTATGTGTGTGTGTGTGTGTGTAGGTGCAGGAGTGGCTGTGTAGTAAGTAGCTTGTTTACCAACAATATGGTCCCGGGTTCAGTCCCACTGCATGACACCTTGGGCAAATGTCTTCTATTATAACCTCGGGCCAACCAAAGCCTTGTGAATGGATTTGGTAGATGGAAACTGAAAGAAGCCTGTCATATATGCATGTGTGTATGTGTTTTTCCCCACCACCATCACTTGACAACTGATGTTGGTGTGTTTATGTTGTTGTAACTTAGTTGTTCAGCAAAAGAGACCAATAGAATAAGTACTAGGCTTACAAAAGATAAGTCCTAGGGTTGATTTGTTTGACTGAAAGGTGTACTCCAGCATGGGCGCAGTCAAATGACTGAAACAAATAAAAGAATGAAAGAATAAGAGAACATATATGTTTGTCCGCGTCTTGGTGTATGTGAAGTGTCACCATTTTATGCATTGGTTTCTTGTGGCATTATTTTACCATTAGATGACTTTCCTGTGCCAGTCCTTTTAATCAGCTCCAATGACACACTGGGTCACAGCATACTTTATTCTAAAACTAAGACCCAAGCTATCATATATATCATCATTATCATCATTTTTAACTGAATGAATCCCTCTCAGTATTTCACCCATAAAGTGCTGGGATTTGCACTTACATAGCATGGACTGCTGAGCACATTTTATGAAAAGGAGACTATCATGCACACATAAAAAAACAAAATATAGTTAAAATATCTTCTTAGTATATAATGGTGGCAAGTTTCACATCATCTGAAAAGTCATTAGTTGGACTATTATGTCGCCTTGCATTCTGGGAAGTATCGGAGTGTTTGAGTTACATTAGACCCCAACAAACGCCCATAAATTATATGCATCTATCTGGACCTGTCAACCTCTGCCTGACGGCCACGATCATGCAGTCGTGATTTATGTGATAATTTCTTTTCTTCAGCTTGGTACTTACTCTATTGGTCTCTTTTGCCAAAACACTAAGTTACCGGTATGTAAACACACCAATGCTGGTGGGGCAGGGAGCCAACACAGACACAACAATACACACACAGTCACACATGCATATGATGGCCTTCTCTCAGTTTCTGTCTATCAAATCCACTCACAAGGCAATAGTAGAAGATATTTGCCCAAGGTGCCAAACAGTGGGACTGAACCTGGAAACATGTGATATACTGGGTGCTTTTTATGTAGCACCAGTATCAGTGCTTTATACATGGCATGAGCACAGGTCCTTTGTAAGTGACACCAACCTGGGTGCTTTTTGTTTGAAACCAGTACAGATGCATTTTATGTGACACCTGCACAAATCATCATCATCGTTTAATCTCCACTTTCCATGCTGGCATGGGTTGGATGGTTTGACTCAGGCTCCAATCTGATCTGGCAAGGTTTCTACAGCTGCATGCCATTCCTAACACCAACCACTCCAAGAGTGTAGTCAGTGCTTTTTACGTGCCACTGATATGGGAGCCAATCAGGTGGCACTGACATTGACCATGTTCAGATGGTGCTTTTTACATGTCACCAGCACAAGGGGCCAGTCAGGCAGCACTGACATCGACCCACGCTTGAATGGTGCTTATTGCGTGCAACCAGCACGGATGCCTGTCAGGTGGCACTGGCATCGGCCATAACTACAATTTCCATTTTGATTTTACTTGACTCAATAGGTCTTCTCAAGTGTAGCATAACACCCAATGATTCAAGGGTACTTTTCAAAGATATCTGGCATATTTTATAACTATGCCTGTTCAAGTATCATAGCAGTATGAAATTATTAGTAGCTCTTTTGGTTGTGTTTTGAATTTGATACATATTCTTTTATTCTTTTATTTGTTTCAGTCATTTGACAGCAGCCATGTTGGAGCATTGCCTTTAGTCAAATAAATTGACCCCAGGACTTATTCTTTGTAAGCCTAATACTTACCCTATCAGTCTCTTTTGCCGAACTGCTAAGTTACAGGGATGTAAACACACTAACATTGGTTGTGAAGCGATGGTGAGGGGACAAACACAGACACACAAACAAATACAAACACACACACTCACACACGCACGCACACACACACACACACACACATATATATATATATATACGGCAGGCTTCTTTCAGTTTCCATCTACCAAATCCACTCATAAGGCCTTGGTTAGTCCAAGGATATAGTAGAAGACACTTGCCCAAAATGCCACACAGTGGGACTGAACCCAGAACCATTGGGTTGGTAAGCAAGCTACTTACCACACAGCCACCAAAATGGGAGCCAGTCAGGTGGCACTGGTATATATATATATATATATATATAATATATATATATATACACACAAGTTCTGATCAATAGGTATCCAGACTGTTGACATAATAACAAAACTAAAGCATGTAGAGTAAAGCTGCTTGGCACAGATTGACCTTGAACTCATGCACACTAAGTTTTAAAAATTCTAGCTCACTTCAAATGTTTACGGCAGTGCTTGGAAGGAAGGTGTGTAGCATGTGACCGTCGCATTGACCATGACAGAGAAAGTTGTCATGGGGACACCTGCTCAGAGGCCTATGCAATGTTGCAGAAGTATATAAAGAAGAGTGTATGAGTCACACACAAGTGTATGAGTGGTTCAGATGTTTCCAGGATTGCCAAAAAAGTGTCGATATTGACTAATGTTCTGGGAGACCCACAACTTGCTGAACTGAGAAAAACATTGCAGATGTGCATGCAGCTATGAGAGGAAATTGTCGAATCACCATCCATGCGTTATCAGAGAATGTACAGCTTAGTTAAGGTTGAGTCCATTATCACTGAAGATTTGGGTATGAGACCTGTGTCTGTCAAGTTTGTGCCAAAACTGCTTTCAGCTGACCAAAAGGACACTTGAGTTTCAGTTGCACAAGATCTCTTCAGTTGTGTTAAGAACATTGAAAACTTTGCGAAGGCCTCTGAGCAGGTATACCAAGCTTTTGGCAAAATTTGATGCAAATTCTCATGGTCAATGCAATGATTACACGCTATACATCTTCCTTCCAAGCACTGCTGTAAACAGTGAAAGTGAGCTAGAATGCTAAAACTTATTGTGCATGCACAGCAGAGTTCAAGGTCAATTTGTGCCAAGTAGCTTCACTGTGTGCTTTAGCTTCGTTACTATAGCAACAGTCTGGATACTTATTGATCAGACCACTTATACATAGGTGCTACTTTGGCATGGAGTCTATTGCAGTATCTGTAGTCTATTTTGTGAAATGACCTGATCTGGGTTAAGATTAGGGTTTAGGATTAGACTTAGTATCAGGGTAAAGGTTAGACTGCATACTAAATTGTAAATGGTCAGGTAGACTACATGCTAAAGTTACACCTGTATGTGTGCGTGTATGTATGGGTGTATAATTAATTATTTGAAGAAGGACAGAGTATTTGCTGTAGCAAATTCTCCAACTTAAAGACTTTGCAAAGAGTTCTGTGCAGTTAGTTGTTTATACAAAACTTTCTGTAAATTTGCTGCACAAAGAAAACAACAACAACAAAAGAATAGCAAGGGAGGGAATTCCAAAGGGTCATAACTCTCAGAAGAATAGGGTCTGGAAAATGTTTAATGCAGGGTGGATGATCATGACTGGAAGCCATCTTTTATCTGCTGAATCAGAGCTGTCTTGGTTCAAAATAAATTGCTTTTTTAGTTCTCAACTGGGCTAGAACTAAACACCATCAACAACTGCAAGTTGCTGATGGAGGTCAGCTGTAGTGAAGATTACCTAGGGTTAAACAACTTATTTCAACATTTGTTGGTGTTGCTTTGGCTCTAAGTCAAAGCCTTGATTGAGCAGACCTATGATCAAAGTCATTCGTGCCAAGATCATTTCAATTCTCGGTTTAAAGGTCACTTTATCCGGTCCTATATTATTCTGAATTCTTATGTCACCTTCCCTTTATATGAAGGTTAGGGTGAGATGAGAGAGATTTGGCTGCTATTTCTAGCTAGCTTGAATCATGAACTCTAACGATTTTAATTGTTGAGTGTGCCTGAAATTAGTACCATTGGCCATTTTCGCAAACTTATCTATTCACTCTTCCACTCCTCTGGATCACATCACTTATGTTCACCTTCCTGTAACTCAAAGATTACACCCTAACACCTCTTCACCATTATCTTCTCTCCTTTTATAGCTGAGGTCACCCACCTCTTCCACTACAAAACAACTGTTTCTGTTCCTTTGTCATACTTCAGCTTTCCATCACCTGGCAAAAAGCTGCCCCTCCCTCTTCAATACTACTACCTCCCAATTGAGGGGTCCTGCCTTACAAGTTACTTGGTGACCTCGCTGATGCTGGTGCCACATAAAAAGCACCCAGTACACTCTGTAAAGTGGTTGCCATTAGGAAGGGCATCCAGCTTTAAATATAATGCCAAAGCTGAGATGAGAGCTGGATGCAGTTCTCTGGCTTGTCAGGTCCTGTTGAACTGTCCAACCCATGCCAGTGCAAAACATGTATGTTAAATGATGATGACGATGACGATGATGATAATGACAACAATGATGCTGATTAACATAATGATGATAATGGCATTGATGATGATATCCATTTGTTCAACACAATATGATGTGATGTAAAGGTATAAGAGGTCTAAAGAGGAAATCTTAAACCATTTGTGATGCTTCTTTAAATCTGTAATCTTCTTTTTTCCATAGATTCCACTGCCCAATATATCCAAGCAGCTGAAAGTAAAGCAGATGAACATAACGTTATTTCTGAAGGACTGCAATGTGTCTCTGTGTTGATTGGAGTCTATGATGTACAAACCGGTCTGCCAATTATTGGTGTTGCTTACCAACCATTCCATCACCAGGAAGACGATGGGTAGGTGATTGTTCTTTCTTGTCAGATTCACATAGTGGTAGTGAAAGGATTGGTGAGGCCATGATATCAAATGTTCCTTTTTGGACTCCATTGCTTAGCTGATTTTGAGAGGGAGGTAGGGAGGGGGCAAGTAGGTGAAACCCACCGCCACTACCACCACCATCACCCAAATATTTGAATGGGACTCTGTTGTTCCCAGAGGGTTGAAAGACAATAATCACTTTGACAGTATTTGAACTCTGATCACAGAGAACCAAAACAAATACCACTGTACCCTAAAAACCCTGCCAGTTTTCCCCCTTTGGTCAGTGATAATCAAATCAGAACAACTACAGAATGATGACATTAATCAAATCAGTGGCGTCCCCTGGTGGTCAGTTACTGTAAGGGAGATAATCATGTCTAGATAGTATTCGGTGGGATTAGAAGTTTGAATTTTAAATGAAAGAATAAGGAAGAAAATGCATAGAATATACATGTTTGATATTTTTTTCTTTGCTTACTCACTATCCTGGCTGGCTCCCATGCTGGTGGCACATAAAAAACACCATTCAAGCATGGTCGATGCCAGTGCCGCTTGACTGGCCCATCTGCCGGTGGCATGTAAAAGGCACTCACTACACTCTCGGAGTGGT
The DNA here is from genome assembly GCF_006345805.1 of Octopus sinensis. NCBI lineage: Eukaryota > Metazoa > Mollusca > Cephalopoda > Octopoda > Octopodidae > Octopus > Octopus sinensis. The sequence continues at coordinate 65,218,197 of NC_043006.1, forward strand.
TGGTGTTAGGAAGGGCATCCAGCTGTAGAAACCTTGCCAAATCAGATTGGAGCCTGGTGCAGCCTTCTGGCTTGCCAGTCTTCAGTCAAGCCATCGAACCCATGCCAGCATGGAAAACGGATGTTAATACAACACATTTATGAATTTGTTTTGCAAGAGTCCTGATATGAAATCATGTTTTGGAACAAATATTTTTACCTTTTGGATGGTCATTTTCATTTTTCTTGCCAAATAAACACATGCCTTATATGTTCGTTCTTCACTCGTCTCTGCACACCATAGAAAGACAGAATGGACTAAACAAAACAAGAGGAAACATGGGATGGAAGAGTCGCTGAAGAGGTCACAGATATATAACGAAAGATTTTTAGACAATGGCAATAAGATAAATTAAGAACAATAATAAACAAGTGAAGAATGAATTTATGTGAAGTTGTATGGCTTAGTGGTTAGGGCATTCAGCTCATGAGTGTAAGGTCATGAGTTCAATTCCCGGTGACACATTGCGTCCTTGAGCAAGACACTTGATTTCACATTGCTCCAGTCCACTCAGCTAGCAAAAATGAGTAGTAACTATATTTCAAAGGACCGGCCTTGTCACACTTTGTGTCACGCTGAATCTCCCTGAGAACTACATTCAGGGTACACATGTCTGTGGAGTGCTCAGCCATTTGTGCATTAATTTCACGAGCAAGCTGTTTGTTGATCGTATCAGCTGTGACCCTCGTCGTCGTAACTAACGGAGTGCTCCTATTTAACAAGAAGTAAAAAAATGACCATCTCAAAATAGAACAATATAATGATGTAACAGTTGTTAAATTATAATAATTTGTGATGAAACAATCAAAGGACTTTTATTATTGTATTATGATTTCTAAAGTAAGCACAAAGTTCTGATTTCAGACAGCTAAAGGGGATTAGATCAATCCCAGTACTCAGCTAGTGGAGGCACATAGCCCAGTAGTTAGAGTAGCAGATTTGTGATCAAGGGATCATGGGTTCAAATCTCAGACTGGGCGATGTGTGTGTTTATGAGTAAAACACCTAAGCTCCATGCAGCTCTGGCAGAAGGTCCTGGCGAACTTCTTACTCTTTTGCTGCAACTTTCTCTCACTCTTTCCTCCTTCATCTAGCAGCTCATCTGCGACACACTGGCGTCCTGTCCAGGTGGGGAACCTATATGCAATGAAACCAGGAAACTGGCCCTTATGAGCCAGGCATGGCTGAAAAAGGAATAAACAACAACAACAGTACTCAGCTGGTACTTAATTTATCGACCCCACGAAGGATGGAAGACAAAGTTAACCTTGGTGGTGTTTGAACTTAGAACTTAAAGGTATACAAGGCCTTTTTACTGTCATTTCATTGATTCTGTCAGTCCACCACTCTATATTTTAAGTTACTAATAACATTAGTAATCATTTTACAATAAAACAAGCACAGAAATGGCTGTGTGGTTAAATAGTTTGCTTCTAGACACTGTGGTCTTGAGTTCAGTCACTCTACACAGCACCTTGCGCAAGTATCTTCTATAGCCCCTGGTTGACCAAAGCCTGGTGAATGGATTTGGCAGTAATTGACAGTAGCTTCATTGAAAGCACTATAGATATATTGCTCTTTTCTATCTCAAGTTGGTATTTGAGAGAAAGGAGTAACTTTGTTATATAGCGTATAATGTGCTCGCTTGGCAAACCTTGAATATCTGGTTCAAGTCCCACGAATGGTCCTGGTGCTCTTTTCTGTTTTAAATTGGTTTTTGTTAATGTACTTTTTTATATTTCTATTTTACTTAGGTGGAAAAGCCGTTACATCTGGGGAATATGCTACGGAGACACGAAAGTCCATTTCTTTAGTGATAAGGAAGATTCTAAAGAATCAGGGAACAATGTTATTGTCACTAGTTCAAGTGAAGACCAGCGTATTCAGGAAAAGCTTAAAGAAATGTTTAGTTTGTGTTATGCTGCTGGTGCTGGATATAAGGCCTTGTGTGTATTGGACGACAAAGTTGATGCTTACCTTGTGTCTAAAGGCAGTACTTACCACTGGGATACCTGTGGTCTCCATGCCATTCTCATGGCAATGGGTGGTGGAATTGCAAGCTACAAGGATTGTGTGACAGATTTGAATCGAGATCCTGACCTTCAACAGGTAAAAGTTATTCTTTTATTTTTTTACTTGTTTCAGTCATTTGACTATGGCCATGCTGGAACACCCCTTTAGTTGAACAAATCGATCCCCAGGACTTATTCTTTGTTAGCCTAGTACTTATTCAATCAGTCTCTTTTGCCGAACAACTAAGTAAACACACCAGCATCGGTTGTCAAGCGATGTTGAGGGGACAAACACACACACACACCCATATATATATATGAACGTAGAATTTTTGATGTAATACATGTCCTTGAGGTAGTAGCTGAAGAAGGCCATAGACACACATTATGCATTGTTATAAATCCGTCTAATAAAGGCCCGAAACATACGTACCGCTGAATCCTTGGCATCATGTTTTTATTTTGATTAATTTACTCCACCACCTACACCACGAAACGGGATATACAGGTGCTTACAATTATCAAGTACTCACCCTGAATTTTCTATATATATATATATATATATATATATATACGACGGGCTTCTTTCAGTTTCCGACTACCAAATCCACTCACAAGGCTTTGGTCAGCCCAAGGCTATAGTAGAAGACACTTTCCCAAGGTGCCACGCAATGAGACTGAACTCAGAAACATGTGGTTGGTAAGCAAGCTACTTACCACACAGACACTACTGGGTTTTTAACCCCAAAAGAGTTGAAAGAATATGATAAGTGGATTCCATTGAGACACCAGGTCTTCAATGCAGCAAATCTACAGAAGTTATATATGCATGACTCATTAGACAGGGAAGAATATTTTGAACGAAAGGTGGAGTACAAATCATTTGCTAGGGGATTGAATGGAAATGTAGAGGAGAGACATCTGCACAAGCACTTTGGATGACCCCCCCCCCTCCTCATAGCTGGACCCCTGTCTGGTTCATAAGTACCTCAAGTAGAGTTCATATGTTTGGATATTTTTTTCATTTTCACCTTCAGTTTACATTCCCATCTATGTTTTTCCTGCAGCCATTAGGCTGTAGATCCCTCAACTATATCCAGCTGACTCAGGAGGGCCTGAAAAGTCACTCCACCAATGACTACCTTCTCCCAGCCTCCACTATCCATGCATCATGTGTAACCGTTATTTCTTCTTCTTGCAGATACGATACAACATTTCAACAGAAGTGCCCACATCAGGAATTGACCAGTGGTGTAATTCCAATGGCGTCATAGTCTATAAGGAACCCAGAATCCTTCAGAAGCTACAGAAGCTTCTGGCAACAACAGGGCCAATGCAACTGTAGCCGTTTTTTTTAGGTCATCTTGGTGCTAGAACCAATCAGGAACTATCCTGTTGGATAGAACACACCGTAAGAAACTTAGAAGGGAACCAAATGCACCTTTTATTGTTAGTCCTTTTTTCTATAGCACCTATTTATATATACACACATACATTTTTAAATATATATATATATTCATACATACATATATACATTTTTAAATATATATGTATTTATGTATGTGTATAAAAGATGATATACACATACAAGTGTGTGTATGCGTATATATCACACGCACACATGCACATATATGTGTGTATACATATGTGCATGTATGTGTGTATACACATACACACATGTATTTGTATAAGACTTTATTACTTCATTTTTATGGGTGGTGTAGAAAAACTTGTTTCCTTTATATATTTTACTACTGTTTTACTTGGTTTTTCTATACAGCCTTTCATATATGTCTGTGTATACATGTGTGTGTGTGTGTGTGTGTGTGTGTGTGTGTGTGTGTGTATGTTTCTCTCTCTTTATATGTATCTGTATCTATTATTTTTGTTGTTTGGATTGGGACGCTTCACGTTCTGCTCGATGGCTCATTGAACCAATCTGGTTGAATAAATCTTCAAGCTGGGTATCGGACAAAGCTTGGAATCCTAGTCAAAATGGCTTCTATAAACTTGACTCTACTTTTAGTAACAAGTTTCTCTATTGGTAAATTTTCTGTTGTTATTCTTAAAGTTGTTTTGATTTAATAACTTTAAATATACATACATATACACATGTCTATATGTGTATGTATTGTGTGTGTGTATTTTTTTTTTATGTTTGTGTATTTAATTATATATCTGTGTGTATGTGTTTGTGTGTGTATATTTATTATACTTTTACAAGAAATGGCATTAACTGGTCACTCCTGTTTTTGTAAAAGTGTAATAAATATATGCTCTATAAAAAGTATTGCATGTGTTAACTTGTTTTTATTATGACATAAAAACAAACATTAATTTCTCTTTCCCTCTATATAAATATTTGAATATAATTACTCATACATACATGCATATATATCTGTGTATGTGTGTGTGTTTGTGTGAATATATGTTTGTGTAAATGTGCGATTGCATTTGATTTTTAAAATAATTATGTAAATAAGGAAGAAATATTTTAGATCTAAAAGTGTGTATCTGCGTGCTTGTGCTAAAAAAAAAAAATATTTGATCATTCCGAGCTGTGCACCATGTGTTAATGAAGCATGGGATTTCTAACGATCCGTTTACATTAAATTAAACATAATTATAGCCAACAACGCAATTAACATATTATTTCATGTCATGATGAGATGCAGCAATTTCATAATTGTTATAGATGTGCGGGAGGAATGTAGCAGAATTTTTTAAGGGTAAATTATTGTTGCTGTTGTTGTTGTTATCAGCGGTGCCACCGCCGTTGTCGTTGTTAAGGCAGCGAGCACGCTGGACGAAATGCTTAGCTGTATTTTGCCCGTTGCTACATTCTGAGTTCAAATTCTGCTGAGGTTAACTTTGCCTTTCATTCTTTCGGGGTCAATAAAATGAACACTGGGGTCAATGTAATCAACACATCCTCACCTCCCCCAAGCTACCCTTGTGGCAAAAATTAAAAATAATAATAATTATTATTATTATTAAGGTAGTGAGCTAGTGGAATCGTTAGCATGCCGGACAAAATGCTTAGCGGTATTTCATTTGCCACTATGTTCTGAGTTCAAATTCCACCGAGGTCAGTTTTGCCCTTCATCATTTCAGGGTCAATAAAACAAGTACCAGTCTGTTACTAGGATTGATGTGATCGACTAATCCCTTCCCCAAAATTTCAGACCTTGTGCCTATAGTAGAAAAGATTATTATTATTATTATTATTATTATTATTATTATTATTAAGATGGTGAGCTGGCAGAATCATTAGCATACTGGATGAAATGCTTAGCAGTATTTTGTCTGCTGTTAGGTCTGAGTTCAAATTCCACCAAGGTTGACTTTGCTTTTCATCCTTTCTGGGTCGATAAAATAAGTACCAGTTGAGCACTGGGGTCAACGGAATCGACTCATCCCCTCACCCAAAATTGCTGTCTTTGTGGCAAAATTTGAAACCATTATTATTATTATTATTATTATTATTATTATTATTATTATTATTATTATGTGGTGAGCTGGCCGAATCATTAGAACACTGAATAAAATATTTATTGGCATTTCTTTCATCTTTACTATTGCATAATCCATCAATGGGCCACCAGTGAAACACTGGGCTTAATATAATCGACTCATCCCATACCCTAAAATAGTTGCCCTTTTGGCAAAGGTTGACTTTGCCTTTCATCTTTTCAGGGGCTGAAGTAATTGATTTCCCAATCCCTCAAAATTGCTGGCCTTGTGCCAAAATAATTAATTCAAATTCTGGAGTTGATAAAATACTATCAGTTATATATACTGTGATTGATTCAATTAACCATTCCATCCTCCCAGAAATTTGTGGTCTTTTACCTATGCTGGAAACCATCTATGTTGTTCGTGTTGTTAACACAATCATGTGACCCAAAACCCAGTTTTTCAGTCTTGTCTTAGGTCCTCACTCTTGTGAAATTAATAAACTTTGTCCATTCCCTCCAAACTTCCTCTACTTGGGGCTCATACAAGTAAAACATTTCTGTGTGAGTGATGTCTTTATACATATAATGAGATGAAATCATTGTTGCATTTTCAACTCCAGTGCTGTTGTGTTTTGTCTGGGCAAAACCCTTTGAACCCTTATTACCTCAGTTTACATTTTGCTGTCTCTTGAAATAGGTACAAGATCTCTTGGGTATGTTGCCTATGAAAGATTGGTCTCTATTGAATGTTAATGTCTTGTGTTTTGTGTTTAATACTACAAAACCACAGCTTAACAACTGACTCTTAAAAGACCATCATCATCACCATTTAACATCTGTTTTTCATGCTGGCATGAGTTGGATGGTTCGACCCAAGACAGGTAGCTGGTAGAAACGTTAGCACGTGGGCGAAATGCTCAGCAGTATTTCATCTGTCTTTACGTTCTGAGTTCAAATTCCGCCGAGGTCGACTTTGCCTTTCATCCTTTCGGGGTCGATAAATTAAGTACCAGTTACGCACTGGGGTCGATGTAATCGACTTAATACCTATGTCTGTCCTTGTTTGTCCACTCTATGTTTAGCCCCTTGTGGGTAATAAAGAAATAGGTTCGACAGGAGCCAGTACACCAGTAGATTGCAGCATGCTCCAATGTTTGCTTTTGGCATGGAAGAGCATCCAGCTGTGTTCTACAGCTTGATGCCTTTCCTAATGTCATTATATTTAAGCATATCAAGGTATATCACTATGGGCAGGGGTCGGGGTCCAGTTTGAAAGTCTCCTCCTATTTTTGTTCTTGTCCTTAGTAAACTAAACATAACGATAGTTAATGGACCAAATCATTAGAGCATCAATCAATGCTTTGTGATATTTGTTTTGGGTTTTTACATTCTAAGTTCAAATCCTGGTGAGGGCAATTTTGTCTTTCATCCTGCTGGGGTCAGTAAAACAAAATGCAAGTCATGTACTGGGGTCAAATTAACTGACTTAATCTCCAGCTCCTGAATTAGAAATCATTATGTAGCAAAAGATAAGACAGTGACTTGGTAGAATTATTTATGTCAGTGAACAAGCTTTGTGGTTTTTGTTTCATCTCTATATTCTGAGTTCAAATCCTGCCACGGTCAGCTTTTCCTGTTATCCTTCCAGGACAAAAAAATAAAGTGCTACTCAAGTATTGGAGTTGATTTAATTGTCTAACACCTGCCCTTACATTGCTGGCCTTATCTCTCAATTCTAGAAATTGAGAGATAAAATATTTATCTTGGTTTGTTTATGTCCCTGTAACTAAGCAGTTCAGCAAAATAGACTAATAGAATAAGTACCAGAATTAATAGAAAGAAAAACACAAAGTACTGGTCAATTTCTTTGACTAAAACTCTTGAAGACAGTGTCCCTGCATGGCCAGTGACTGCAACAAATAAAAGATAAGGGATGGTGTTGATTTGTTCCCCTAAAATCTTTCAAATCAGTGCCCCAGTATGGCCACAGTCCAACGATTTGGACAGAATCAAAGATAAAAGATGAGGTTTTCTTCAACTAAAACCCTTTGAGGTGGTGCCCCAGTATCGCCACAGTCCAATAACTAAAACAAGTAAATGATAAAAGATTCATCCACCACCCCCCACTTGATAATTATTTGCCCCACCTTTTCTATTTCATAATCAAAGGTATCCATCAATGGGCCACCAGTGAAACACTGGGCTTAATATAACTGACTCATCCCCTACCCCAAAATGGCTGCCCTTTTGGCAAGATTTGAAACCATTATTTTATCATTATTTTAATGTCCATGTTTCCATGCTTACGTGGACCAGAAGGAGTTTATTGACAGATTTTCTACAGCTGGATGCCCTTCCTGTCACCAGCCCTTACCTGCTTCTAAACAAGGCAATATTTCCTTATTTCTTTATTGTCCACAAGAAGCTAAACATAGAGGGGTCAAACAAGGACAGACAAAGGGGTTAAGTCGATTACATCAACTCCAGTGCATAACTGGTACTTAATTTATCAACCCCAAAAGGATGAAAGGCAAAATCGACCTCAGCAGAATTTAAACTCAGAACATAGCGGCAGACGAAATACCGCTAAGCATTTCTCTCAGCATGCTAATGTTTCTACCAGCTCGCCGCCTTGCAGAACATTTGAAATGAATGACCCTGCTTGTATGACAGTGACAATTATTCTTTTCTACACTAGGTACAAGACCCGAAATTTGAGGAAAGGGGCCAGTTGATTAGATTGACTCCAGTATGCAATTGGTACTCAATTTATCGACCCCAAAAGGATGAAAGGCAAAATCATGGTAATATTTGCAGTATTGGAGGTGGCGATGGCAATATTATTATTATTATTATTATTATTATTATTATTGGTCTTATTATTATTATTGTTATTATTATTAAGGCGGCAAGCTAGCAGAATCGTTAGCTTGTCGGGCAAAATGCTTAACGACATTTCATTTGTCTTAAAGATGTTTTGAGTTCAAATTCCACCAAGGTTGATTTTGCCTTTCATCCTTTCAGGGTCGATAAACTAAGCACCAGTTGAGTACCGGGGTCAATGTAATCAACCAGTCTCCTCCCCTAAATTTTCAGGCCCTGTGCCTATAGTGGAAAGGATCATCATTATTATTATTATTAAGGCAGTGAACTAGCAGAATTGTCAGCACACTGTGCAAAATGCTTAGCGGCATTTCGTCCATCTTCACATTCTGAGTTCAAATTCTGCTGAGGTCGACTTCGTTTTTCATCCTTTCAGGGTCAATAAAATAAATACCAGTCAAGTACGGGAGTCAATGTAATCAACTGTTCCCCTCCTCCAGATTTCAGATTATTATTATTATTATTATTATCAGCAGCAGCAGCAGCAGTAGTAGTAGTAGTAGTAGTAGTAGTAGTAGTAGTAGTAGTAGTAGTAATGAGTGCTTTGGTGAAAGTCCACAGCTATTTTTTTTTTTATTTTAGTCCCAGTTAGAGATGTTTACTGTTTAAAATCCTTATAGTTTTTCTGTGATAAACTAATAATAACCATAAAACCATAGTCTTTTATTCAAAAAAAATTTTCAACAATATTACATCACATTTCTTGATAATTTTTGTTAAAATCTCTTGAGATTATTTTTTTTTTTTTCTGGTATCTTTTACTTTTTCATATTTTGTAATTTATTTATTTTGTCATTATTTTTATGAATCAAATACAAATACTAACTTGGTGCCTGCAATATGAAAGGGTTCCAGATAAAGAACCATACTGCATTGCCTGTTGCATGTGTGAACAAGGGATCTGTTCAGATCTTAGGTAGAGGAGTCCGTTTGAAAAATATATTGTAGTCTCCACCCAATGCCAGTACAACCAGCAATAATCCTGTAACTTGTTCTGGGAGGTGTAGGAACGGGAAAATAAAGGATGCATGTCCCAGGACCCCAAAGTTGGTCCAATGAAGGGGCAACCATTAAAGATTGAGTAGGAAAATTTAATGATGGTTGCTTTTGATAGGACCCTGTGAAGGAGGTACCTGAGGATTCTGCTCTCATGAGATTAGTGGACGGATAAGATGGATGAATGAATAGATTTATGATTGTTACACATTTTTTCTTCTGTATTCAAGGAAAAAAATATTCGATGCATTTAAATCATGACCCACCATCTCGACTGAGTAGGGGGCTTAAAATCATAGAATTAATTATATAGTTTGTTATGGTGGGAAATTTCTTAGTGAATCAAATCCATGGCTTTGTGTGTGTGTGTCATAACCACTTGAGAACCAGTGTTGGTTGGCACCCATGCTGGTGGCATGTAAAGAGCACCATTCAAGTGTAGCCGATGCCAGTGCCGGTGGCACGTAAAAAGCACCATTCAAGTGTAGTCGATGCCAGTGCTTCCTAACTGGCCCCCGTGCCGGTGGCACATAAAAGGCTCCTACCCTACTCTCAGAGTGGTTGGCATTAAAAAGGGCATCCAGCTGAAGAAACCGTGCCAGATCAGATTGGAGCCTGCAGCAGCCTCCTGACTTTCCAGTCCTCAGTCAAACCGTCCAACCCATGCCAGCATGGAAAGCGAACATTAAACGATGATGTTGTTGTTGATGATGATGAGGATGATGATGATGATGATGATGCAGTATTAGGTTGAACAAAAAATGTAGCACTGACACAAATAAAATAGAAAAAGATATTTCACTCCTGTGTTGGAATTTCTTCTTCGACTGAGTTCTCTCTTTTTAGGGATTCACTGAGACACAGCTTTTAAATCCACCTATTACTAAAGTCTTACATACATCAGAGGGATAAATTTACTTATTATTGATTATTCTTAGTTGCGATGCAGTTTGCAAGACTATGAACCCCAAGAAGGGCAACTTTATGTCAGAAGATGTGGAATGGAGAGAGAGAAAAAGTGGGAGTAGATCAGAATAAGTTTCTTGCTGTACTGGGTCTACAAAGACTGTTCATATTTTAGAAGAGAGAATGAGAAGTGTTTGGGTTGAGCAGGAGAGTAAGTAATAATAGTGGTAATGAGGTATTAGGAGATACCTTCAAAATAGGAGGAGGGTAGAAATGAGTAGAGGAGTAGGGGATGTCTGATAGTGGGAGGCAGCAGAATAACAATGATGATAATGCAAAGGAAAACATGGGTAAAATTTATTTATTTTTGTTTGGTGGGGTGGGGGAAGAATTTTTTTGCAATTTTTATATATTTTCTTTATATATTTTTCATTTCACTCAAGTTTTTTTTTTTTATTTTCTGTTGCACTTTAAAAACTACATGCATTTATGCAACATAATTTATGTGCATAACATTTGTTTCACTTGAAGCATATTACTAGTGCAGCATCTGACATTACACCGGTATTTGCATAATTCGAAATACCGAAACAATGTGTTCATTGCCCAAGGTTCCTGGGTTCAAATTTCTGTGATCATCTCCATTTTCTTTTTTTTTTTTTTTCACTGAAATCATTTTGTTCTGTGTGCAAATAAAGCAGATTTAACACTACAAATTTCAACAGACAAAAAAAAAACATCTTTTATTCTACAGCAGTGGTCCTCAACCTGGGTCCATATGACCCTTAAGGGTCTATGTAAGATTTTGTTGTTAAAATCTAAGTGCAATAAATTGGAAATACTTCTACAATACACAAAATCCTTTAACAATATTTTTACACAATTCCTAATTATAATTGAAAAATAGGATAAAATCTTTATAAGAATTTATCAAGTAGTTAGCATGAAAAACCTCATAAGGGAAAAAGCCATCAATTATTCCTCTTAAATATATTTACTTATATTAAGGGCATTACTATACATAAATGCCTCATGCTAGGAGGGACTCTAAAAGTCAAAACTACCATAATAAATAAACCTAATTATATTTAGCCAAAAATACAATTCCTAATTATATTTAGTCAAAAATATAAAGAATTTTTTTAAACTTCAAATAGCTACAGGGGTCCAGTAGAATAAAATAGGAACCAAAGGGGCCCATAAATAAAAGAGGGTCAAGGACCGTTGTTCTGTAGCACACATCTACTAAACTGATTGTTCAATGTGAATGGTTTGTATTTTTTCCAACATAAGTCTGTATTGACGCTTGTTTTTCATGGTCTTTGGTATAAACAAGGCCATACCATTAACCCATTAGCACTTAAACCAGCCACATTAAGCCAAAATATTCTACCTGTTTCATGTTTAAACTGGCCAGATCTGACCTCTCAGACCTACCCTACAATGTCATTCTAAGAATAATCAGGATAATGCATGATAAAGCATGATTAATTTAAAACAATGAAGAACAAATAAGCATTACATTTGACAGAGTAATCTGAATGCTAAAAGGTCAATTGTCATTAATTTTTTTCTATATATGTGTGTGCATATACACACACACACGTTTTATGATTTTATAGTTGCTTTGTTTTTCACTATATTCCACATCTTGATGTTATAATGGTTTTCTCAAAACTTTTCAAGAACGTTCTGTGTATGAAAATTTTATTTTGAAAAACCCTGGATATCAAATGGTTTATGGACCACTGAGATTGCTGTGTTAAATCAAATGGTTTATTTAATTACTTTATTATTATTGTTATTTTCATTATTACCCCTGTCCTTTTGTGATACAATACTAACTCTATTAATAACCCCCACTTCTCTCCTAGAAACTTTGTAACTTAATGTCATTCTTTTTTGTGTGTGTGTGTGTGTGTGTGTTTTGGGGTGGTTATATGAAACTTTTCTTTTAAAATAAATAATTAAATATATTAACCCTTTCGTTACCAACCTGGCTGAAACCACCTCTGGCTCTGAGTACAAATGTCTTGTTTTCATAAGTTCTGAATTAAAATCTTCCACCAAACCTTAATCACAATTTATGTTCCTAACACTAGCTTAATGATAATTAAGTTATTTTACTAAATTCTTTGTTATATTTAAAGTAATTGAAAGAAACACACAGTAATGAAAGGGTTAATTGTGAATGTTAATGCAGCAAGCTACAGTGAGTTGAAACCAGGTCACAGTATTGGTTGGCAGGAAGCTATGTTTGAGATCCACAGTTCACTGACATCCCTAATAATTTTTTCACTTGTGTTGGTATTGTGTGTTCACTGTTAAGGACCTGAATGTCATGAAACCATGGGTTGATACTTTTTTCTTGTATCTGAAACATGGGGAGAAAGGGTGAAAAAAAAATGATAGCATCCATTAACCCTATAAGATTCCTAAATGCAGATGAGGGAGTTTTGGCCAAGGATGAAGCAACAGGGACAGGGGAGGATTAACAGATATTATTATCAGGAATAGAGCAATAATAAGGGAATCCAAAGACCCAGTCTTTGTGAATGCGGCAATCATATAACTGTCTCAGTAACATATACCAAGATCGTATACAGGGTGATGCAATGTATATTTATTTAATTTTCAATGTGTATTGTATATATATAAATATATCTATGTATGTATATGTGTGTGTGTGTATGTATATATATATGTGTGTGTGTGTGTATGTGCATGTATATATGTGTGTATATATATATGTGTGTGTGTTTATGTATATATATATATGTATGTATATGTGTGTGTGTATGTATGTATATATGTATGTGTGTATGTATGTATATATGTGTATATATATATGTGTGTGCATATATACATATATACACACATACACACACACATACATAGGCATATATATACAATATACATTGAATATTAAATATATATACTTATATAATGTATATTCAATTAATGTACTCTTCTCTAACCTGGTGTCATCACTGTGAAAAATTATAATGCTTTAGTTTCTAATTATCCCCATTTAAGCTCTTATCAAACTTATGACGAAAAGTGTTTCTGACACGACCATCCTGTCTTGTTCTTAAAAATATTAAATCTCGGACCATTCTGACTTTTATTCAGAAATCGTGTCTCTAGGATGATTCTGTCTCAGGTTTTTATTTTTATTTTTCCATTTATCGTGTTTCAGACTACGTTATCCATTTTGTCCTTCATTTTTTTTTTAATATGCTAAGGAATTGAAGGAGATTTATCCCCTATTTCTTGTGGATTGTTGTTTAGCCCCCACCTGATCAAAAGCTTCCAGCCTTGTCCATTTTTGTATGTTTTTGGTTACATATTCTATGTGCTGCTTCCTTTTTTTTTTAATATAATATAGTATAATTTGAGTGAGATTTGTTTTTTTTTATCTCTAGCACATTACCTGACCACTTAGAGGTTCCCTTATTAGGTCAGCAGATTGGTAGAATTGGTAGCTTCTTCAAATTACACTTCTTAGAGTATTGAATTTTGTTCTTCTGGTCAACTTCACTCTTCCTTGCTTCTATGGTAACTCAGCCAAATACCTGTAATATACTGGGTTTTGCTCAATCGACTGTATCTAGCCTTTCTTACAAACTCCTGGCTCAGTGCTATGTTAAAGGGTATCTTTATTGTACACTGTATCCAGTAAGTGGGTGATTAAGAAAGCTCTTCATCTGCCAACATCAAACATTTGGGTTTCAATTCTCACTTGGAACACATTCACTTTCTGTACATTTCCAATGTCATTGACAAAGTATGACTGTCTCAGTTTTCCATTTTTCTCTTCACCTACTATTCTCTAAAACAAAAGACAAGCTCAGGCATTGTGCCCATATAATATTCCAATATATATTTGAATTGTTGTAATATGATAATATTTATGTTGATATTGATAATAATAATATTGATTTCTTTTAACAATGAGAATGACATTTTTATATGAACTAAAGTCAAAAAATATATTTTTTAATAAAAATCATTGTGTTTACATTTGTTCAATATGAATATTGTTTTTATACACTTTTTTGTTGTGTTGAAACAAATTATCTAATTAGTAATAAAATAAATGATCTAATTAGTAAATAAAATATAAACAAAATGTACTTTAAAAAATTTCAAAATCAAAAACTAATTATTATCTATATAAAAATAAAATGAAAAATGATTTTAAAAAATAACACAAAATAATAGAAGTGAAAGAAATATTATTGTGAAATAAAATTTTAACCTGCAAAAAAAAATTATTTTGGATTTTGTTGTTACTGGGAATGAAGAATTGTTGTTGTTTAGATTTGGGTGAACCCTTACAGAACTGCTTTGTGATTCATGTGAGTCCTTGCTTAAGACTTATGATTCAAGTGAGTTCTTACTTAACTGATATATGATTCAGTTGAATCCTTGCTTAAGACTTATGTTTCAGATGAGACCTTACTTAATAAACTTATGATTCAGGTGAGTCCTTACTTAATAGATCTATTATTCAGTTGTATCCTTGCTTAAGATTTATGACTCAGGTGAGTCTTGATGTTATAGACCTATGATTCAAGTGAGTCATTACTTAAGATTTATGATTCAGGTGAGTCCTGATGTAACAAGAGACCTATGATTCGTGTGAGTCATTACTTAACAGATATATTCAGTTGAGTCCTTGCATGAGACTTATGATTCAAGTGAGTCCTTACATAAGTTTTATGATTCAGGTGAGTCCTTAATAAACCTATGATTCGGGTGAATCCTTACTAAACCAACATCTGATTCAGGTAATCATCATCATCATCATCATCATTTAGCATCCGTTCTCCATGCTAGCATGGGTTGGACGGTTCAACTGGGGTCTGTGAAGCTGGAAGGCTTCATCAGGCCCAGTCAGATCTGGCAGTGTTTCTACGGCTGGATGCCCTTCCTAACGCCAACCACTCCGTGAGTGTAGTGGGTGCTTTTTACGTGCCACCCGCACAGGTGCCAGACAGAGCTGGCAAACGGCCATGAACGGATGGTGCTTTTACGTGTCACCGGCACGGGGCCAGGCAGTCCTTACATAACAGACCTATGATTCAGGTGAGTCCATAAGATACCTTATTGTTCAGGTCATGACCTATGATTAATATCAATGCAATTCGAGGTATAATTTCTTTTTTTTTTTTACCAGGACTGATGATCAACTGAACTCATGTGGAATCTGTTGAAGAGTTAGAGAATAAATTCTAAATCATCATCATCATTTTAACATCCACTTTTCTAAGCTTGCACAGGTTGGATAAATTTTATTAAGAAAGATTTTCTATGACTAGATGCCCTTCCTGTCACCAACCTTCGTCTGTTTCCAAACTAGGTAATACTTACCCATGGTCAAACATGTGTTTCATGGAAGACTAGAAATGAACAGATGTGTTTTTGCAGGATGTTAGAAATGAATGATGTTGCTTGTATGACAGTGAAACTTGGTTACAATTTTCATGTGATGTCAAGACAAGGGGACACAAACACACACACACACATACAAACACTCACACACACATATAAATTGCAATAGTGGATCTTGAAACACAAAACTATAAATAATAGCATGAAAATATTGGGTTCTGTCTTTCTGTCTGTCTGTCTGTCTACCTATCTATCTATCTGTCTCTCTCTCTCTCTCTATCTATCTATCTTTCTATCTTTCACTCTCTCTCTTTCTCTCTCACTGAATTTCTCTTTCAACAACTTTTCTGCTCCCACTCCTCCTCTTAATATACATTGACAAGAGTTAACTCCCCATTTGGTTCCTCCGCTCACAAAAGATGTTGTGACAGACAGACAGACAGACTGAGATCAGCTTCTCTGCTATAACATAAACAAATGTTTAAAGCTGTGTGGGACCAAATCACAGTTTTAAATAATAATAATAATAATAACCCTTTCTACTATAGGCATAAGGTTTAAAATTTGGGGAAGGGGGTAGTTGATTACATCAACGCCAGTGTTCAACTGGTACTTAATTTATCTACCCCAAAAGGAAGACAGACAAAGCTGACTCAGTGTTTCACTGGTACTTAATTTATCAACCCCAAAAGGATGAAAGGCAAAGTTGGTGGAATTTGAACTCAGAACATAACGACGGGCGAAATACCGCTAAGCATTTCGTCCAGTGTGCTAACGATTCTGCCAGCTCACTGTCTTGCAATGACAATAATAATGATAATAATGTGTATGTACATTCGAGCGAGGTCGTTGCCAGTGCTGCTGGACTGGCTCCTGTGCAGGTGGTATGTAATAAACACCATTTGAGCGTGGCCGTTGCCAGTACCGCCTGACTGGCTCTCATGCTGGTAGCATGTAAAAGCACCCACTACACTCTTGGAGTGGTTGGCGTTAGGAAGGGCATCCAGCTGTAGAAACTCTGCCAGATCAGATTGGAGCCTGGTGCAGCCATCTGGTTCACCAGTCCTTAGTCAAATCATCCAACCCATGCTAGCATGGAAAGCAGACGCTAAACAAAACGATGTATGTATGTATATTTTTATTCACACACATACGATGGGCTTTTTTCAGTTTCTATCTACCAAGTCCACTCACAAGGTTTTGGTCAGCTTGGGGATTATAACTGAAGACACTTACCCAAAGTTGAATGCAATGGGAGTGAAAACAAAACCATATGGTCAAGAATCATACTTCTGACGACGCAGCCACAACTGCACCTATCTAGCAGTGGTCTGCCCTTGGGCAGAACCTGTTCATGTGAATCTTCTCCAGGTAGGGGCCATGCCATCCCCACCGCACCCTGCTGCCATTAAGTTGATTATTAGAACTTCAGCTCCCATGACTAGACTTGGGATGAATATTGGAGTGGTTTCCTTTGCATTCTTCAGACAGGTGGGATTTGAACTCAGAATATGGGGAGCCAGAAGATATACCATAAATCATTTCTGCCAATGCACTGATTCTGCTAATCTCCCGCCTACAGAGTAATGTAAAACGAAATGTTTTGGTCAAAAACACAATGCACCACCCAATCTGGGAATCGAACCAACCATCTAGCAATCATGAGTGCAACACCCGATCCACTAGGTCACACTCTTCACTCACCTAAAAATATATCTATAAAAAAATAAATTTTAAATTTTAAATATAAAATATTTTTAAAATTTTAAATTTTAAATATAAAATATTTAAATATAAAATATAAAATAATAAAAAGAAATTTTAAATATTTATTAAAAAAAATAAAAAATATAGGTGCAGGCGTGGTTGTGTGGTAAGAAGCTTATTTCCCAATCACATGATTCTGGGATCTACTATAGCTTCGAGCTGACCAAAGCCTTGTCAGTGGGTTTGGTAGACAGAAACTGAAAGAGGCCCATAGTATATACATATATATCTATGTGTGTATCTTTGTGTATGTGTTTTCTCCCCACCCCACCACTTGAAAATCACTGTTGGTGTGTTTACTTAGCAGTTCAGAAAAAGAGACTAATAGAATAAATACCAGGTTTAAAAAGAAAAATGTCCTGGGGTTAATTTGTTTGACTAATACCCTCAAGGTGGTGCCTCAGCATGGCCACAGTCAAAATGTCTGAAGCAAGATGAGCTTGATACTCTGAATGCTTATAATGTCATTTCCCACTAAACGTTATCTGATGATGTCATAAGAATGACGAATGACATCATCAGATGAGATTTCCTCATGGAGGAAGTGTTGGCAGGGAAACAACAAAACAGCATTGTCATCATAAAATGCTGTCATCTTTGTGATGTCATACAGTCTGTCAGTCTGACAGACAACCCAGCCATTTCTGAAATGAATAACAATGATTTCGCAGACAGAACAAACTTAAATAAAAAGTTTGATTTTTTCGTTGAGTTTCGAAGAGAAGTTTCGAAATAAATTAATTAGCAGTTTCGATATTTATTAACTCTTGATGACCGTAAGTGGTGTTATTTTAGAATCCTACTTTTTACAACATGACTACAAAATAATTAATAATTTCATAGAATTCTTTATTTTATCTTATTTTTTTGTCTGTTATCCTTTCCTAGGGTGTAGAAACCATGCCAACCCTGTAGAGCTAGGAACAGTCCTCTGAAACTGTTCAAACAATGCTAACATGGAAAATGGATGTTAAATGATGATGATGATGATGATGATGATAATGGTGATGATGATTGTGATGGTGATGATGATGATGATTGTGATGGTGATGATAATGATGATTGTGATGGTGATGATAATGATGACGTCTTTTCTTTTCCCAAATTACACAGATTTATCATCTTTTCTGTTATACTACTTTATCCAGTCATTTCATCTATTAATTAAGCCACCTGGGTAAGAAAAGAAAAAGGGAGCTTCAGCTATTATTTCTAGTAGTTCATATAAACTGCTTCAACCCTGCAACACGGCATGTTATAGTATGCAATATGGTGCTTAATTAGGCAGGGAGAGAGTAAATCTGAAGCAATTTATGTCAGTATTTTGTCACTACTGTCTCTATCTTCTTTCCTGCTGCTCCCACTCACCCTTAAATAATGCAGATTATTCCTACAAGGTATTTGTTTACGCTCCACAATATTACTGCAGTTAAGGCTTTGTAGAGTGTTGGGAGACAGGTTATGGTTTGGGTTTTTTTTTTCTACTTTTTGTCTTTGGCTTTGTTGTACTTTGAAGATTAAAATAGTTTTCCCCTCATTGAGACAATGTAATAAACTACTTGACAAGCACCTTATGTTTTGACCAGAAGTAGGGATTGGTAGAATTGATAGAGTCAGGAAAATGCTTAGCAGAATTTGTTCTGGATCTTAACATCCTGAGTTCAAATCCAATCAAGGCTATACTTTCAGAGTCAATAAAACAAATTATTTGTCAAATAGTAGGGCTGACGGAATTGGTGAAACAGCTCCCCTCAAAACTGCTGGCTCTGCGCCTAAATCAGAAACCATTATTATTGTTGTTGTTTATGTTAGCTCAGGATATCCAAAAACATACTAAAATTATCATTAGTTTAAATAGACTGTAACATTTCCCTTTTTTGTCTTTTGCTTCAAAAAGATGAAGTGTGATTATTGCAGCAGCCTTTGAAAGTTTTACCAGTCAATCTTCTTTAGTGCTTTATAGTAGTGTCAATATTATTAAATAAATATATGTAGACTGACTTCAATGTAGTTTTGTTTGAGGAGGCTTGACATACTTAATTTGCTAATTTGGCAAAATATTTTTCATATTACTCCTAAGTAATTGCATAATTCTTTTTATCTTTGCTATTAAGTAATTAGCTATATATGTGGTTGATTGGGAATTGCTAGTTTAACATCCAAAGAGCTTGGGACTAAAGTGAAACTTATCAAGGAATCTGTTATTCTTCAGAGCATTATTGTAATGGCTGAAGGTTTTATCAATGGATCAGCTTTTCTTTACAACTTTATTGTAATATTCAAATATTTATTTACTCAATGATAAATGAGAGATTCTTTTGCATATGTTTTCAACTAGATTTTGAAGTGGTAAGAGAGTAGAGATTTCTTATTCATGTACATGAAATTTTAATTAGGATTACAGTACAATTGGTAAGATATTCATCCCAAAATTTAAAGTTACATCTAATAGAAAATACAATATCCTGAGGTGTTAATTTGGAAGCTGTTGAAGATGCTGAGTAAATCGTATTGAATTTATCAAATTTTTCACCTTTGAGTGGTTTCAAAAGAGCCAACCCTATATAATTCCAGTTTGTAACATTTTGAAATTACTATTTAGAATGTCCTTGGTGCCTAACCCAATGATTTTGCAAATTTTGGCGCTATCAGATGAAATATTATTTTTCACTCATATACATATCACCATTACTATTGTCATCATTGTCGTCGTTGTCGTCATCATCATCATCATCATCATCATCATCATCATCACCACCACCACTATCATCTTCGTTTTATATCTGCTATCCATCCATGAGATGGACAGGTCATCAGAGTTCAAATCAGCTCTTACTCAAGCATACTATATTCTTCTAGTGGGAGTCAGGGAACCATGTATTACTTATATGTTTCATTTTGTGTTTGATTTCTAAGACCTAGCTGTCCTTTCTGTCTTAACTACTTTACAGGGTGCACTGGGTGCATTTCATCACAGTACTGGCACAAGTGAAGTTCAGTTGAATCCCAAAAGATATGGAACCTCCACCATCAGCATTCCCCATGCATTAAAGCCATGAAAATCAGCTGAAAAGGGCTCGCTTTTGCTATTCCCACCCAAATTTCTCACAACTACAAAATGAACGATAATTTATCTGTATATCAATTACTATATAAATATAGTAATTAATTTGCATATATAGATAAATATGCACACACACGCACACACAAATGTATATATATATGTTTATATATATAAGCTGATGGATTCCCAGGCAATATTTATATTTTTAATGCTGTAGACACTGCCAAATTGAATGATATTGCCTGGGTGTTGAAACTACAGTGATATCTGTTTGGCTAGCTGATGATGGGAATACATAGTGGCTGTGTGGTAAGTAGCTTGTTTACCAACCACATGGTTCCGGGTTCAGTCCCACTGCGTGGCACCTTGGGCAAGTGTCTTCTACTATAGCCTTGGGCCGACCAAAGCCTTGTGAGTGGATTTGGTAGACGGAAACTGAAAGAAGCCCCTCATATATATGTATTTATATGCATGTGTGTGTTTGTGTGTCTGTGTTTGTCCCCCTAGCATTGCTTGACAACCGATGCTGGTGTGTTTATGTCCCCGTCACTTAGCAGTTCGGCAAAAGAGGCCGATAGAATAAGTACTGGGCTTACAAAAGAATAAGTCCCGGGGTCGAGTTGTTCGATTAAAGGCGGTGCTCCAGCATGGCCACAGTCAAATGACTGAAACAAGTAAAAGAGTAAAAGAGTAAGAGCTACACTGTATAGGGAATTTCTTATACCTTACTCATGCTATTTTGCATTGTCCTTGTAAAGTGGAAAATGCTTGTGGATTCAAAGTTTATGAGGATTGCTTACTTTGGTATCATTTGGTTTTCTTTATAGGTAACCTGTTTAGGCTAAGACAATGCTTACAAACTGCTGTCTAGTTTTAGGGAGATTCCATGGCATACACACACGCACACACACACACATGAATACGTGTCTATATATATCTATATCTATCTATCTCTCTCTCTCTCTCTCTCTCTCTCTCTATATATATATATATATATATATATTATATATATATATATATATATACATATACATGTCTATAAATATATTTACATATACACATATTCGTGTGTTCCTACCCATGCCAGTATGGAAGGTGGATGTTAAACGATGATGATGATACACACACACACACACACACACACATAAAATACATGATGGCTGTCTGCTCGTTAGATGAGCATGACAATCACTGACAGGAGTCTCAGTCCATGCAAGTGTTCTAAGTTGAGTGCAGATTGCACAATTCCACGACAACTCTCACTAGCACTACCAAGAATCTCAGAGACAAGCAAAGTGCAAGATATCCGACTCAGTAGAGTGGCAGGTTTTATATATTAATTACCACCCTTACCATGTAGTAAACCCACAGTGAATGAGGGACCAAGGTTTCTCATACACTGTTGGTTTACTACACCTTCAGACACCAACTCAAGTATTTCTACATTCTGGTGCACCAGGCAAATTAATGAGAATATATTCTTTTATGCCTATCAGTGCAGCCTACCCATGACATGAACTAGCAAAATGTATACATTGTGTATGTGTGTTTGATATTGTTTATATATATATAACATATACATGTCTATAAATATATTACATATACACATATTCGTGTGTTCCTACCCATGCCAGTATGGAAGGTGGATGTTAAACGATGATGATGATACACACACACACACACACACACACACATAAAATACATGATGGCTGTCTGCTCGTTAGATGAGCATGACAATCACTGACAGGAGTCTCAGTCCATGCAAGTGTTCTAAGTTGAGTGCAGATTGCACAATTCCACGACAACTCTCACTAGCACTACCAAGAATCTCAGAGACAAGCAAAGTGCAAGATATCCGACTCAGTAGAGTGGCAGGTTTTATATATTAATTACCACCCTTACCATGTAGTAAACCCACAGTGAATGAGGGACCAAGGTTTCTCATACACTGTTGGTTTACTACACCTTCAGACACCAACTCAAGTATTTCTACATTCTGGTGCACCAGGCAAATTAATGAGAATATATTCTTTTATGCCTATCAGTGCAGCCTACCCATGACATGAACTAGCAAAATGTATACATTGTGTATGTGTGTTTGATATTGTTTATATATATATATACATATATATAACAATCGATATGTATGATGAAAATCATATCTTTATTTCAGTTGACACTTTAAAAATCCAACAATTGTTTCAATTGCATAAACATACAAATACACATATATATATTCATATACACATACAGATATATAGATATATATATATATATATATATATATATATATATATATTATATATATATATATATATATATATATATAATATTAAAATTAATAATAATCAGCACAACATCAAGGTAATCCATATTGATGAAATTTTAACTGGACATCTGAAAAAAATTTTAGCTGTTAAAAACACTGACAAAAAGAAACACCAAACCAAATTTAACTTTAGACATTTATTCATTCAAC
The DNA here is from genome assembly GCF_006345805.1 of Octopus sinensis. Classification (NCBI taxonomy): domain Eukaryota; kingdom Metazoa; phylum Mollusca; class Cephalopoda; order Octopoda; family Octopodidae; genus Octopus; species Octopus sinensis. The sequence continues at coordinate 65,241,198 of NC_043006.1, forward strand.
CGTGTGTGTGTGTGTGTGTGTGTGTGTGTGTATGAAAATACGTATATATAATATATAATAATATTTTGTTTTATTGTTTGATGTTTCAGGGAGAAATTGTGAGCATCAATATTGGACAAGCTGGCGTTCAGTTTGCTGAATCCTGTTGGGAATTGTATTGTCTTGAACATGGAGTTGAGCCTGATGGCAGACTAAAATGTAACTGTTTTCACGAGCACAAAAACAATCGTCTTGACTCAATATTTTACGAAACAGAGAAATCTTTAATTGTTCCTCGTGCTATGTTTATTGACCTTGAACCAACCGTAATTGGTATGTAACGAAATGTTATGTGAAATTATGTTCAGATGATTAACTCATTTATTAACGACTTACTGATTGTCTTTGGTTTGATTTATTAGGCAGCAAATTGGCATAGTTGTTAAAGCATAGGATACATTACCTTACACTATTTGTTCCTATATGCTCACCTTCCTGTATCTGAGAGTTTGCTCTGGCACCTTATCATTATCATTTTTACCTTCCCAACTACTCCCAATCACTCCTATATATTGTGTATGAACCAAGTACTACCTCCCTCCGTAATGAGACACTGATGTTTTTTCCTCTATCATACTTAACACTTGGACACAATGCAGCAATGGATCATGAACTGGCAACTCAAGCTGGCTGTGGACAAATGTACCACCATGCATTTTGGGAGGAAAAACCCAGCGTCTACTTACTCCCTCCACAAAAAGTCTTCTTGTGAACGTGACCTGGGCATTATTGTCAACAGCAATTTGCATTGGACAAAACAGATTGCTGAAAGTGCCAAGAAGGTTGAGGGTGTCTTGGCATCACTTACCAAGTCCTTTGTGAGCCGCTCTCCGGCTATCTATTGGAGACTTTATATAGCTATGGTGTGGCCTCACCTGGAGTTTGCATTACCGGTCTGGAATCCCTATCTTACCCAGGATATTAATCGTCTGGAAATCGTTCAGCGACGTGCAACCAAGAGAATACCCTCCATCAGGCATTTGCCGTATTCTGAACGCCTTACTTCCTTGGGCATGGACACATTGAAACTCCGACGTCTGGCAGCTGACTTGGCAGACACCCATAAAATTATTAACCATCTTACTAACAATAACTCTGAGCACCTTTTACATACCCCATAACTTAGCGATTTAGCAAAAGAGACTGATAGAATAAGTACTAGGCTTACAAAGAATAAGTCCTGGGGTTGATTTATTCAATTAAAGGCGGTGCTCCAGCATGGCCGCAGTCAAATGACTGAAATAAATAAAAGAATAAAAGAATATATAAACATACACATATATACAGTTTCCATCTACCAAATGCACTCACAAGGCATTAGTCAGCTTATGGATTGCCCAGGGTGCCCCGCAATGAGACTGAACCTGAAATCTTATAGAAGCAAAGCAAACTTCTAAACCACACAGCCATGTCTCCATTTTTGTGTCTCATAAAATAAATCATTGTTTTATTGTTGAGTATATCAATAATCAGTAATTGCTAAGCAGCAAGTGAATACACAATATTGATCATTAATGAACACAATATAACCAAATGACATTAACTAATATAATATAAAATAATTAATGACTTTCTACTGTATTGAGTATTTTCTTATTTTGTTTTTTTTATTTATGTTTTATTTTTTGTGTGATTATTTTTCATTTGTTTTTTTACTTGTTTCAGTCATTTGACTGTGACCATGCTGAGGCATCACCTAGAAGGGGTTCTCAGCATATGGCCCTTGGGGATCCACATAAAATTTTCTTATTAAAATTTATGAGCAATAGCAGGAGTGGCTGTGTGGTAAGAAGCTTGCTTACGAACTACACGGTTCCAGGTTCAGTCCCACTGCGTGTCACCCTGGGCAAGTGTCTTCTCCTATAGTCTCAGGCTGACCAAAGCCTTCTGAGTGGATTTGATAGGCAGAAACTGAAAGGAGCCTGTTGTGTATATATAAGTATGTATATGTTTGTGTGTCTGTGTTTGTCCCCCCCCCACCCACTGCTTGATAACTGATGCTGGTGTGTTTATGTCCCTGTAACTTAGCAGCTCGGCAAAAGAGACTGATATAACTACTAGGCTTACAAAGAATAAGTCCTGGGGTCGATTTGTTCAACTAAAGGCGGTGCTCCTGCATGGCTGCAGTCAAATGACTGAAACAAATAAAAGAATAAAAGAATAAATTGCTTATGCTTGTACAACACACCAAATATCTTAACAATTTTTTGATACAATTCCTAATAACATTTAATCTCTATTATTCAGATTAATCTGTCAAATGTAATACTTATTTATTCCAAATTGTTTTGTATTAATCCTTAATTATTTTGCAGCTTTGAGATCTCGATGATGTGGTTGTTTATTTTCAGAATAACATTGCAATGTAAGTGTGAGAGGCCAGCTATGACCAGTTTGAGCATGACACATGTAGTATATCAGGGCCGGCTGGTTGAAGAGCTAATTAATAAAACATAATGACATAATGGTATTTTTTTAAACATGGAATAGCTATGAAGGTCCTCTATTATCATGTCTGGTCATATTGCTTCAATAGTACAGTCAGTCTTTATAATGAAGTCCCACAAGCTCTTGTAATTCTCATCTTCTATCATAGCCTTTGGTTCTTATTCACACCACATTTCAGTTGTTTTGAAGCCGCATACTTGGCTGACATCCCAATGTACTCTTTTGCCTATACAGTCATGCCTGTGTCTGTGCCTGTACTCCTTTTGTACTCTTTTTGTGTTAGTATACAGCACTCACTCAAAACATGGTCGATACTCTTGTCTCCTAATATTATTTCTTTTTATTATTAACATTTTCTTTTTTGTAATCTTCTGTCTATTTTTTTTTTTACCATGCCATCATGATTTCAGATGTTGTACGTTCCGGAAAATTCAAGAGCCTCTTTCATCCAAACACTTTTCTGTCTGGGAAAGAAGATGCTGCCAATAACTTTGCCCGTGGCTACTATGGGGTTGGCCGAGAAGCGTTAGAGGTTGCTGTTGAGAGAATAGAAAAACTTGCTGAAGACTGCGATCAGTTACAAGGTATCTGTTGATAATTTTAACTATATTAATTACAAAATCAGTTACAAAATATCTGTCTGTAATTCTAATTGTATTATCAGATCATATACAACAGCAGTTGTGAGGTATCTGTTGATAATGCTAGCTATATTATAAAAAGATCAATTGTAAGGTGTGAAGGCATGTAAACAAGTGGTTATAGTGTTGTATTCATTGTTGCAAGATCATGGTTTCTATTTCCAGACTGGGTGGTGTGTTGTGCTCTAGAGCAAAACTCTTCATTTCATTGTTGTCCCAGTTGTAAATGACAGATTGATACTCTGTTCAAGAGAAGCATTGGGATTCTGGTCACTCACATGTTATGAAAACCAGGTAACTGGCCCAAGGGATCTGAGGGCTTAAGAAAATAATGTCCAGGGATTGATGATGAGTTGTGAGACATCTCTGGATAATTTTAAATATATTATTATTGATTATTAAATTACAAATTAAAAGCAGCTCTTGTAATGTAAACGTTATTGGTCACAGATCTGTAGTGTATGTGTTTTGCTTATATGCCAAATTTGCTGCTCACACATCTGGGACCATGTAGCTGCTACACACACACAGATGATAGTTAAATGAAGACTAAATAACTGATCAGCAAAGATTTTCTTGTTGAGTCAATGAGAGAGCCTCTGCATAGTTGACTTATCTTGCAAGATTTCACAGCCAAATCTCCCATAAGTCATACCTTACCACCTTAAAAAAAAAAATCAAAGAACACATCAGGTAATGTATTCCTAGATATACTATGTCTGAACAAATGATGGAATGGTCACAGCTAAAATGTCTCTGATTATATCTCAGCAAAAGCAAGGGTCACTTTGGGCTAAACAGTTACATGTGTATGTGTGAGTGTGAGTGTGTGTGTGTGTGTGTGTGTGCGCGCGCATATGTATGTGTGTGTGTGTATGCATGTGTATAGCTCTTTTGTTTTTTGGTTTTTTTTCCAATTTTAATTCAGAACTTTTCAAAACAAGACATTTGCACTACAGAGCCACAGGCAGTTTCAGTTGGGTTGGTATCAAAAGGGTTAAGAATTGTTTCTCTGTTATATATTTTAACCCTTTTGTTACCATATTTCTGTTGAGATGCTTTGCGTTTCTTTCAATTGATTTTAAATATAGCAAAGAATTTAGTAAAATAATTTAGTTATTAATTAAGCTAGTGTTAGGAACATAAATTGTGACTAAGGTTTGGTGGAAGATTTTAATTCAGAACTTTTGAAAAAAAGACATTTGTACTCTAGAGTCAGAGGCGGTTTCAGTCAGGCTGGGATCAAAAGAGCTAAATTGTTAGCATGTAGTTGTTACACTCAAAACCTTGCACTTCTCTGTAAAATTGAGATCCTACGTAAGTATCCATAAGTATCTGCAGCTCTTTAATTCTACCCTGTTTATTTTATTTAAACATTTAACAATAAGATGAAATGAATGTGTTACGATATTAAGAATGAGATGAAAGGAAAAGTGTTGTTGATAATTCATCATATGTTTATTGCTTAAAGCTTGTATTAGACATGATGGTCCAATGAAAAACAACAGAATAATATCAGAAAGTTCTGTTCATAGTATCACCTTGGTTGGACAGCTTTTGTGATTATGTGTGAATGAGTGAGATAAGCAGAGAGAGGGTGAGTGAATGAATGTTAGTGTCCCCAGCCAAAGTATGCATGGGAGATTTTTAGTAGCAGTTCAATTGTTGCAAAAAGTGGTGTATGTAAAACATATACAACCTAGGGCAACCCTTGACTCAACCTCCCCTCTCTACCCCACCATTACTCAAGCTTATACAGATTTATATGGCATACCCCAAAGTGCCACACACCCCACCAGCTACACTACTGGTTGCAGAATTTTAGGTTGACATTTCTGGTTGTCAGACAACAGCAGAATTTGAACAGCGCTGACATGACACATGACTGTGTCTGTTCTCTGTTCTCCTACCTGTTTCTTTGTTCTGGTTTGTCCCCATCTTTCTTTGTAGATCTGGTCTTTTTCTAATGCTCTCTACAATATATCTTATTGGACACATCTGTGATAATGCTATCAGTCAAAAATCTAGCAGTTGTTTTCATGGATTTTTGCTGATGCTATTACTTATTCTGCCAAAAATTTAGTTGTTCACAAAGGATTTCCTGGTTAGAAAACCACAAGTCCTAGCATTGAATCAAAGTGTAAACCTGCTGTAAGCAATAGGAGAAATTTGATGGGAAAAAAAATTTTCAAACAAGCAATAGGCACAGATGTGGCTGTGTGATAAATAGCTTACTTACCAACCACATGGTTCCAGGTTCAGTCCCGCTGCGTGGCACCTTAGGCATATATCTTCTACTAAAGCCTTTCGAGTGGATTTTGGTAGATGGAAACTGAATGAAGCCCATCATATATATATATATTTGTATGTGCGTGTGTATTTGTCCCACCACAACCACCACTTGGCAACGGATGTTGCTGTGTTTACGTCCCCATAACTTAGCAATTCAGCAACAGAGACTGATAGCATAAGTATCAGGCTTACAAAGAATAAGCCCTGGGGAGTCAATCGTTTTGACTAAAGGCGGTGCTCCAGCATGGCCACAGTTAAATAAAAGAATAGAAGAATAACTCCTTTACAACAGCATCTGAAGGATGAATTACTTATGTAGTGAAACCAGTGCGATTAGTGTTACAAAGTGTAATCATTGGCATACCGATTCCAAACCCTGTTCAGTTGACTTTATTTTTCATACTTTCAGGGCTGATAAAATAAAAACCAGTCAAGTGCGAAGATTGATATAATCAATCGTTTCATCTCTCAAAAATGTGTGATCATGTGTATCCTTACTACCATCAGTCTTACATGCTGGCATGGGTTAGACAGCTTGACAGGAGCTGGTGAGCCAAAGCACGTGCCAAACTCCACTGTCAGCTTTGGCAATGATTTTACAGCTGTGGGAAGAAGAATTTTAAATCAACCCTTTGACTGCATAATTAAATTTTATGGTCATTGTTGATATTTTCTGCTTCTGCAATACTTTTTTAGTGTCTCCTGAAGATACAGCTTTCATAAGCACCCTTAAAGTTTCTTCCTCTGTAAAGAGATATTTGATGAAACATGGGGGAAAAAAATTAAAAAAATCTAAAAAGTTGTCATTTGCAAAACATGCCAGTGGCGAGTCTCCATTTCTCACAGCTTAAGGAGAGTTTTTTTCTTTGGAAGCCATAGTTGAGTGGAGGCATCCACTTCCCACATACAAAGTGTTAAACCCCCTAATTAAGTGAATTAATTAATTAATTACAGCCAAAACACTGTCCCACTGCCATTCATAAATAACCATTGTAATAATTTCATACAGGATTCTGGCAGTTGTCATAACACCAGGGGGAGATATTATCTCCCACTGTAGGATGAGCCAGTGGAGGATCTTCTTTCTGCTTGATCAACCTGCTAGAAATAGCAGCAAAATATCCCTCAAATCACATCATATCACCTTAAAGAAGGAAAAGGTCCATTAGATAATGTAGTTTTGTGTATCCTAAAAAATACAGGAAAGTCATTGTGCTGATTTAGTCACTTAGACACAATTTCAATGAATTTAGTTAATCAAACAGTGAGTGTTTTACTTATTTTTCTCTGTATCAGGGATGATGATTATTCAGCTGAAAATATGAATGGCTGAGGGCCTAAAAATGCTGAAATGCCTTTGGTGTTTTTGCTAGATGAGTTTTTGTCTCTCTTGCTTTTTACGATACCTATAGTTTTTTTTTTAGCATGTGCGTAAGAGATAATGTCTTAGGACAAATACTGCAGTAACTGGCCTATCAACAGCGTGTATACATTAACTATTATACATAGATGGCTATTTTAATCTGATACTGTCTCAGTTGCTTATACCAAAGTTTTAATCAACCGGGCAACTATTTGTAATACCAGTGAAACTTTTCTTCATTTTTCCATCTGAGCATGTGACTGGCTGTGAGTATGTACCATTGAAAAGGTCCAAAATGGTCAAAATACATCTGGTGCTCTCACTGGTCGCTTTTGGGAGGAATTTTCGCTTCTCTTTGATACTTATTGTTTTTAACACAGCAAGTCCACAAGAGATATTACTTCAGGTTAAATACTGCAGTAGACAGCCTATCAACTGTGTATACATTAAATATGATGCATAGATGGCTATTTTGATACTCATCAGCACAGCCAACGAAGATCAATGTACAGGGAGAAATTTATGGAGAGAGCTTCACAATTGAAAACCATTTTCTTCATAGAAGAAATTCAATGGAAAATATGAAAGATGGCGTGGATCAAAAAAGAAGTAAAGAAAGAAGGAAAATAAAATATTTTCTAATATTGTATTAGTTGCAGTTGTTGTTGTTTAGATTCGGGTCAGTCTTGATCCAGAAGACCAATGACCAATAACATTTCCATCATGACAATGCCAATTTTCTTTCAGAAGACAGTGTATCTAGGATTACATTAATTAATGTGTTCTTCATTCCTTTTAAGACTGAAGGGTGTCATTTGAGGAGTGGTGATGGCTTGTTTTCCTAGGTGGATGAGACCCTCTCCCTCTGTCTCTGTTTATCAGTTTAGTATATACCAACCCCACCCTCATCATCATCGTCTTATACCCATTTTTCCTTGCTAGCAAGGGCTGATTAAATCTGTCTCAGGACAGCATCTTGCAAATTTTTAAAAGCCAATGATGGAGCCCCTATGCAGTTGCTCAACTATCAGGAAATAGTGGCTAAATTCCCTCAAATCATTCTCTACCATTTTAAAGAAAGGAAGACATTGGAAGAATGTCATCCAAGACACACAGTGCCTGAAAATATGGAGTGATGTTTGAAGTTGGAATGTTTTTGATCATAGACCTTCTCAATAAGAGCCCCACCTCGATCTAATTAACAAGAATGACTGTGGTTGGGGTGAGGATAAATCTTTGCTTGATTCTGAAAATCCAGTAGATACAGGAACGGAGAGAATGCATATGAACAGAGCAGATAAGAATGGAATAAACATGCACTCCCTCACCTCAGCTCTCTTATCTGCTCTAGTCATATATATATGTTAATATTATATATACATATATCATCATCATCATCATCATCATCATTTAGCGTCCGTTTTCCATGCTAGCATGGGTTGGACGGTTCTACTGGGGTCTGTGAAGCCAGAAGGCTTCATCAGGCCCAGTCAAATCTGGCAGTGTTTCTACCAGATTTGACTGGGCCTGTATATTATATATACATATATATATATACATATTATATATATATATACTTTGTTGTGTCTGGAGAGTCATTCTCTTTTAGTGTCTTATTATCTAACACACTCACTGGTAAAGTTTCCACTCATTTATTTTTCTTAAAATTTTCATTGCATCTTGCAACTTTTTCAATAATCGTTGACTCTTTTAGGAAAATATAAATAAGTAAATTAGTGGAAACTTTACCGGTGAGTGTGTTAAATAATAAGGCACTAAAGGAGAATGACTCTGCCCAGACACAACAAAATATGCTTCAACACACAAACTCACATAAAGAATCTTGCAAACCAAATCCCAAAACGAAATATATATATATATATATATATATATATATGTATATATACATATTTATATATGCGTGTGTGTGTGTGTACATGTCTGTATGTATATGTATATCAGGTATATATGTAGTTTATCTTAAATATGATATAGAGTTTATATAGTATATTGAGTTGTTGTTGTTTAGTCTAGGATAGCCATATGTACCTGCCATGACCATCCTGTCTTTTATTCAGGCATAACATATCCAGGACAACATTATCCAATGTGCCCTCCCTAAGACAGTAGGGTGCAGTGTGATCCGAGGAAGAACTGGCTGTTGTATCCAGCAACTCAAATGACTACACAGTGACTCTCTCATTGGTTTGCTTTCTCCAGTGTTGATAATGTTTGTTTAGAAAGAATTGTTTGATGTTTTACCTTCCTCTTGTATTGTACTGTGTCTATCGTAATGACACTCTTCTCTTAACATTCCAGCCCGTGGTCAATATGTCAGGTAGAGAAGTACAGTTCACTGCTGGAAGTAGTGGAGGTATTCTGTAATTGCTGAATGTTTCAATAACTTGCAGTACTAAGGTGAACTTCTCCTGTATCCGCTGTAGATTAATGAAACAGCAAAGGAGCTTCTATGTGGTCCCTCAAACAGCTATAAATAGCAACCAAATTTCCCCTCAAAATACACCCTACTGTCTTAAAAGGAAGACCAACACATTGGATAATATAATCTTGAATATGCTATCTGAAAAAAGAAGGCAAAAATCAGTGTAATGGTCAAGATTTGAATGTCTTTGATCCTAAACCTGCTTGATCAAGGCTGACCTGGGGCTAAACAACAAGTACAATGACAATATACCAATGTTCCAATGTCAGTATTTCTATAAAGAACATCATTTCTGTCACTAGTGACAATATACATTGCTGTCATTTCAGGTTTCCTTATTTCTCACAGTTTAGGTGGCGGTACCGGTTCTGGTTTCACAGCAATCCTAGCACAAGCTCTTAGTCAGCTCTTTCCAAAGAAATCAAAGATTAATTTCATTGTTTACCCGTCACCTCATTTATCGACAAGCATGGTGGAACCATACAACTCACTGCTCACCACACACTGCACTATGGACCATTCCGACTGCAGTTTCCTTCTTGACAATGAAGCTATTTATAAAATCTGTCATAACAAGCTTAAAGTTTCACGTCCAATGTACAAAAACCTGAACCAGGTCATTTCTCATGTACTCAGCTCAATTACAACCCCACTACGTTTTGAAGGTTCCCTTCAAGTAAACCTTAGTGCATTTCAGACCAACCTGGTACCTTATCCTCGAATTCACTTTCCCCTGGCCACTTACTCTCCACTAATGTCAGACGTGAATATTTTACGCTCAGTGGTAAGCATTCAACATTTAACCAACCAGTGTTTTGCACCTCACAATCAAATGGTTAATTGTTCACCTCAATCTGGTAAATACATGGCATGTTGCCTCCTCTACAGAGGCGATGTTTGCCCAAGTAAGGTTAATTATGCATTGCAAAACATCAAGCGATCAAGCAAGATACATTTTGTTGACTGGTGTCCGACTGGATTCAAAATAGGCATCAACAGTCAACCCCCATTTTCAGTTCCTGGTAGTGACATAGGGAATTCTATTCGAGCTGTTTGCATGCTTAGTAATACAACAGCAATTCGTGAAGCCTGGGCACGTCTTGATTACAAATTTGATTTAATGTTTCGCAAAAAAGCTTTTGTTCATTGGTATATTTCTGAAGGCATGACATTAGATGAATTTCTTGAGACACGAGAAAATATGGCTGCACTGGAAGAAGACTACAAGGAGGCTGGTGCTGACACAGTATTTGTGGATGAAGAGGAACAAGGAGTGGCAGAATATTGAACATATTAAAACAGAGTCACTTCTAGACTGTCGGATGACATTACACTCACTGAATGTGAGAACAGGAACAATTTTCATTTATTTCACTGAATGTGAAAGTAGGAACAATTTCAACATTGTATTTACACGTAGCTTCTGAAATATACACTCTCTCTTTTCAACATTTGTCTCTCACATCAGTGTAACATTTTTCATTCTACACATTTGCACCTATTTGCTTGTGTTCCTGTTGTTATATTTTTTCCACAAAAACCATTTGAAGTGTAATTTAAACAAGAATAAAAATAAAGCAACAGATATTTATTCTTTTCGTATAAATGAATCAGACTTTTGCTTTTATTGGTTTCAGCCAGAGGCTGTGGCCATGCTGAAGCACTATCTTTAGTGCGATTGTGTTTTCCTTGTTTTTTCTTTTATTTCACATTCATTTCCTGAATTGTTTCTGGTGAAGTAGTGAGTTGAACAGAGCTGCATTCATATGAATGATATCAATAATATCATCCTTGTTTCTTCTGATTCTCAATGTCCTGAGTTCAAATTCAACTTTGGGCAAGCGTTTTCCTCTATGGCTCATATCTGCCAAAGCCTTATGAGTAGATTTGGTAGATGGAAGCTAAGAGAATAGTTGTAAATGGGTGCCATTATCATGCAGTGTCCTTCATTTCTGATCTTTCATGAAAAACATGTCTGACAATGGAGAAATATTACATTGCATGGAAAGAGGTGAAGTTTGGCAAAAGAATAGACATCTGGCTGTAGAAAAAGCAGGTATCTTCAACCAGAGGTGACTTACCATAAATATATACAATATGAAAATACAGTCTTTATACAATTACAGTTTACCCAATATGTAACCTTTATATGCTTAGATGCATCATGTTGCTGTATGAGTTTTCTCCCCTGTAGCTGACGGTATACTGTGTTGCACTGAGAAGGGAGACAACTTATATGGTGACATGATGTGCCTTCAGCATGCTAAAGGTTAATTTCATCTTTAGAGATGATGGATTTTGCAATATTTACATATCTTTCAACATCTATATTTATGTGGTCAGTCCCAAACACGAACTGTCCAGTGCAGTGGTTCTCAAATTGACAAATACCCTACCCTCAATATTCTTTTCTACTCTAGGCACAAGGCTTGAAATTTTTGAGAATGACCCCCACTACACAACTGGTACTTAATCTATCGACCCCACCAAAATGATGAAAGGCAAAGTTGATCTTGGTGGAATTTGAACTCAGAACATAAAGACAGATGAAATATCACTAAGCATTTCATCTGGCGTGCTAACGTTTCTGCTAGCTCACCACCTTTTAGCAAAAAGAAATATTAGTGGAATTTTTTTGTCACTCTGCCAACTTTTTATTAATGAAAGGCAAAAATAGTTTCAAATATGTGGTGTCCTCTAGATGGCCATAAACACAAAAGGAGGTAACTATCTCCCCACAGGGAGGTGGGATAGAAAATTTGAATCTGAATTAAAGTAATATGAAGAATTCACATTTTTTATCTTTTACTTGTTTCAGTCCTTAGACTGTGGCTATGTTGGGACACCACCTGAAGAAGTTTTAGTTTAATAGAATGAACTTCAGTACTTCTCTTTTGTAAAGAAAGTGTGGTACTTATCATATCATCTCTTTTGCTGAACCACTAAGTTAAGGGGATGTAAAAACACTAACACTGGTTGCCAAGCAGTAGTGAGGAACAAACACACACACACATATATCTATGTATATATATACATATATAGATATATATGACAGGCTTCTTTCAGTTTCTGTCTATTAAATCCACTAACAAGGCTTTGGTCAGTCCAAGGCTATAGCCAAAGACACCTGCTCAAGGTGCCATGCAGTAGGACTGAACCTGGAAACATGCGGTTGGTAAGCAAGCTTTTTACCACGCAGCCATAGTACAGTTCTTACAATTCATAGTTAGTTTGTTGTTATATCCAATCCATGGAAAACGGATGTTAAATGATAATGATACTAATTCTGGTAATTAACAAGTTTATAAAAAGTTGGAAACTATTTTGATTTTATTAAACATGGCAATTTGTTTCCTTTTAAATCTTTACCCTTGTCTGAGAAACACTGGTCCAGTTAATAAGAATGTTATCAACTTTACTTAAGAAATGAAGGATCCTAGTTCAAATCCATTCTATTACTGTGAAAACATCCAGGAATAAAATATTTGATGAGGATTGGAAATTAACCTGCCTGGGCTGTAGTGTAGTTGTAAATATTGAAAAAATTCCCATCTCTAAAGACAAAGTAAATAAATTATAATAAATTGTAATAAATTATAATAAATCATAATACATTATAATCTTATGAACAATAACACACCTCAGATATTTAAATTCTTTATTTCACTCTCACCATCCAATGTGTTACAGAACACACCAATCTAATGTAGGTCACACGGTGTCCTACATGTTGATAATGATAACATATTGAGACTATATCAAACTTTGTTGGACATATTTGGTCATACATGGAGATAACTGTCTGATTTTTAGACTACATTTTCTTCCTTTCCATGTAGGATATATTCTGAAATGGGGAGATTATCTCCTCCATGTTGATAACAATGTGTCGTACGTTAGTTTTTAACTTATGAGGAAGTTAAAGTACGCATATACAAAAACTCTTAATAATTCATACTTGCACATACAGACACACACTTATTAAATGACACATACTGTCTCACTGCCATAGCAAGTAAAATGTGCGTGCACACACACACAGCAAGTAGACTGTTGTGCATACACACAAGCACACACACACACACACATATGCATCACATAGAGAGCTGAGAGAAATAAAAATTGGAGTGTTCATCAGCCAGTGAAGACAACTGGAATGCTATCAAGTCCAAACAAGAATGAACAGGTCAGTAAATGCAAACAGCCAAGTTTGGTCAGTGGCATGCATTTACGCTCACCTGGTTCTGTAGCTGAGATTAGCAGAGAGAGACCCGTCATGAAAATGTGCCTACCCATCACTACAAAAACAAAAATGAAAGGTTTTTGACATTGGCAAGAAGCCAGAAATTAAGGACAAGGGATATGGTTGATTATACAGGACCCATTACTGTAATTTATCGAACAAGGATTGATGAAAGGTAAAGTCAACCTAAGAAAGATTTGATCTTGCACATCCATAAAGCAATGTAACTAAATACTGCAAGAATAAAACAAACAAGATTGACGATGAGGTTGCCCTGCAGTAGCAGTTTACTTGCTAGTTGATGCACAACCATTGTCTGATGGTACGGATCTTCTGCTTGGTTGCAATAACCTTCAAGCCGTTGGTCTAAGACACCTCTGCCTTGTCAGAAAGACAAAAATGAAAGGTTTTTGACATTGGCAAAAAGCCAGAAATTAAGGATGAGGGATTTGGCTGATTATATAGAACTCTAATACTGTAATTTATTGAACACAGATTGATGAAAGGCAAAGTTAACCAAGGAAAAATTAGATCTTGGACACCCAGAAAGCACTAACTAAATATTGCAAGAGTACAACCAACAGGGTTAATGATGGGGCTGCCTGGCAGTAGCAGTTCACTTGCTAGTTGATGCCCAACCATTGTCTAATGGTATATATATTCTGCTTGGCTGCAGTATGCTTCAAGTTGCTTGTCTAGGAATCCTCCGCCTTGTCGGTTATCCAATGTCCTGCTGCCAAAGAAGAAATACTGGAAGAGTAATTTGTACCTTGCTCCACTGATTTTTGCAACCAATGTGCTGAATAAATATAAAAATGGTTTATTGATGAAGAAACAAGGGCTGAACTACAGTCAATAATTTGTGATGCCAGTGTTTGACTGGTTCACTATTCTCTCAACCTCTGGAGGATGGAAGGTAAGTTCACTTCACTGAGGTTTGAACTCAGAACACAAAGGTACGGAGGTAAAGTAGACTAAATACTGCAAGAGCATTTTGTGTCACAGACTTACTCCACTTCCATAATTTCTGGTCTTGTGTCTGTCTTAGGACCTGTTATTGCATAGGAGAACAGTGCATGTTATCAAAGTGATACTGAGGTACAAATATGCAAAACCCAATACATACCTGTTATGATTACCCATCTGATAAGGGTACACTGGGTATATGCATTACAACCATATGTGCACAATATGGTAACCTCACATCAAGATAAACAGTGCATGGTATTGAGCAGAATATTTGCTATAGCCTACCTTTTACACCCAGACAAAACATGTACATAATAATACTTACAATCAGTTAAGATGAGAAGCCATGAAAACCACTGCCTGGTTTTTCAACAGGGCATTTATTATTATTATTATTATTATTCTGTGAAGGTCAACTTTGTCTTTCAGCCCTCTGGTGTCAATAAAATAAAGCACCAATCAAGTGCTGTGGTGAATGGTATCAACCCAAGTACTTGGCCAATATTATATTTTGTCCCTACCTTTCAAAACCACTGACCTTGTACCTAAATAAGGAATTATTATTATCAAAGGTGGAAACTAGCAGAAATTGCTAGCATACTGGACTCATGTTCTGAGTTTCAAATTCCACTGAAGTCAACTTTGCTTTTCATCCTTTCAGTGTCGATAAAATAAATACCAGTTGATTTCTGGGGTCAATGTAATTGACTGAGTGCCTCCCCTGAAACTGCTGGCCTTGTGTAAAAATTTGAAACCATTTTTCCTTTATTTGTTTGAGTCATTTGACTGCGGCCATGCTGGAGCATTTCCTTTAGTCAAACAAATCGACCCCAGGACTTGTTCTTTGTAAGCCTAGTACTTATTATATAGATCACTTTTGCTGAACCACTAAGTTACGGGGACATAAACACACCAACATCCGTTGTCAAGTAATGGTGGGGAGGGGCAAACAGACACACACACACAAATATACATATATATATATACATATATATATACATATATATATATATATATATATATATATATATATATATATATATACAATGGGCTTCTTTCAGTTTCTGTCTACCAAATCCACTCACAAGGCTTTGGTTGACCCGAGGCTATAGTAGAAGACACTTGCCCAAGGTGCTATGCAGTGGGACTGAACCTGGAACCATGTAGCTGGGAAGCAAACTTCTTACCACACAGCCACTCCTGTGCTCCCATTATTATTGTTATTATTGAGCTGGCGGAATCATTAGCGGTATTTTACCTATAGCTACATTCTGAGTCCTAATTTTGCCGAGGTCAACTTTGCCTTTCATCCTTTAAGGGGTCGATTAAATAAGTACCAGTTATGCACTGGGGTTAATGTAATCACTTTAATCCCCTCCCCCAAGGTACCTTTGTGGAAAAAATTTGAAATCACTCTTATTATTATTATTATTAAGGCAGTGAGCTGGCAGAATTGTTAGCATGCTGGACAAAATACTTAGCGGTATTTCATCTGATGTAACATTCTGAGTTCAAATTCCGCTGAGGTCGACATTGCCTCGATATAATAAACTAGCCCCCTTCCCCCAAAATTTTCAAGGCTGTGTCCCTAGAGTAGAAATAATAATAATAATTATTGAATTGAACTGACACAATCATTAGAGTTTGGGGCAAAATATTTTGTGGTATTTATTCCTGCTGTTTGCATTCTGAGTTCAAATTGCTTCCAAGTTAACTTTGTCATTTTTATCCTTTTAGGTTGCTGAAATAATATACCAGTCATATACTGAGGTGAATGGTATCAACTAACTCCCTCCCTTCCTTCCTCCAAATTACTGGCCATGTACCTAAATAATAATATACAATATAATACACAAGTGTAATGGACCTCTGTAGAATGTGTGGGGAGAAGGTTGAAAGAATGTCTCACACTGTTAGTGCTTGTGAAAGTCTTATACAGAAAGGGTACAGGCACAGACATGACAAGATAGCCTTAGATCTTCACTGGCTACAGTGCCAGCAGTATGGATATGAGGTAACAGGTGCTTGGGATCAACATACACTGGAAAAAGTAATGGACAAAAATGGGAAGGCAAAGATCCTCTGGGGGATCCAGACAAAGTATTAAGAGCACCGAAGGCCAGACATAGTAGCTTTTAAGAGGGACAAGCACGAGTGCCTAATAATTGATGTGGCAGTGCCAGGAAATCAACTTATTGTCATAGAGGAAACAGAAAAGGGTCAACAAATGTGGAGACCTGAAAATTGAGATCGCCAAGTGGCAGCTACAAGGGTCAAACATAAAGGCTGTTCCCATAGTCTAAAAGTATTGGGTTCAATACCACCCAACCTGAAGAAACATCCGGACACTTTAGAAATACCCTACAGTCTTGGTTTATTGCAAAAATTAGTTTTGCTTGGAACTGCACACATATTACATGAAAGTGTTGTCTGTCTGAGGACCTTATTGCAATTTGAAAGACAGTACAAATCCCTGGGACACACAATATCTTCAATTTACATCACATTATTGTTTACTGTGTGACGTCTTCAATAATAATAATAATAATTCTTTCTACTGGAAGCACAAGGCCTCAAATTTTGGGGAAGGGATTAAGTCGATTACATCGACCCCAGTGTGTAACTGGTACTTATTTAATCAACCCTGAGAGGATGAAAGGCAAAGTCAACCTCAGTAGAATTTGAACTCACAACGTGAAGACGGATGAAATACTACTAAGCATTTTACCCGGAGTGCTAATGATTCTGCCAGCTTGCTGCTTTAAATAATAATAATAATAATAATAATGATAGTTGTTTCTGACATAGGTACAAGGCCTGACATTTTGGGGTGCAGGTTTGAGTTCATGAAACTGATCCCAGTACTTAACTGATACTTTTCTTATTATCAGCGCTTAGAAGGATGAAAAGTGAAATTGAATAATAATAATAATAATAATAATTATTATTATTAATGGAAAGACAGAAAAAAAACCTGTAAAAACAACTAAAATAAGCCAAACAAAAAAGAACCCCCCCCCCACTTCCTATGAAACAAACATAACATACATGTAATGCATCTGTTGTAATAAATATTATGATTGTAATTTAAATTAAAGTGACAGAGGTGGAGTGGTGGGGCTTCCGGTTATAAGGGGTCAATTTTTATGTTGTCTGTGTGTGTGTGTGTGCATGTGTATATGTATATGTATTTCTTATGACGTTTTATTTCAATAGAGAGGATGAAGGCAGGAATGGGTGGGTGAATGGTGATGGGACAAATAGGTGAGAGAAGAGTGGGTTTTTTTTTCAATAAATGTCTCACAAGTGTATAAGCATCCTAATATATTTGTATGTATGTGTGTGTACATATACATATATATATTTACTGACACAGACATGCAACAGAATGACAGCGTGTATTGGATAAATTGCTGTTAAGAAACTCTGAGTTCTGAATGTAAGTATTCCATGTCTGTGTCATTTAATAAATTTAATCCTCTATTTCTAACAATATCGAGGTCATATTCTTTTGTTCTTACACACACAGTTTCTCTGTCTGTATGTACGCACACACACACAGTCATCGGAATGAACAGGCTCTTTAGTCACAAATCACAACAATTGTTTCTGTGTAATGCTAACAGCTGTTAGCTGCTGAGTTTTCCATATCATACTGTTACATGAAATATTATATAAATAAATATGTCCCAGCAGCAACTGTGCACTAGCACATCATACATGATAACCATAAAGGAGTTTTAAAATACTCATTATGAGGTTATTACTCAGATGATATTAAATATTAAATATGTATATATATATATATATATATATATATATATACACACACATACATATACACACCACAGTAACTGGCCAATTAACAATGTCTGTACATTAAGTATAACACACAGTTGGTTATTTTAATTAAAATACTGCCTCAATTGCATATACTGAATTTTTATTCAGCTGGACAGCTATTTTCAACATCAGTAAATGTTTCATTCAGTTTCTTATATTGGAGATGATGAATTTTTGTTTTGGCATGTGACTGACATGTATTATCATTCATGAGGTCCCAAAAGGCCAACATATATTTAGTGTTCTCAGTCTGCAGCTATGGCAAGTTTCCATTTCCCTCTGATATTTATTGTGTTTTTAACACACCATGTCCATAAGAGAGAATATCTCTGGACAAATACTGCAATAACGGGCTTGACAACAGTGTCTATGCATTAAGTTTGATATATATATATATATATACAGACGCACACACATATACATACATATGTATGAGTGTGTAGTTTTATATGTATGTATGTATATATGTATGTGTGTGTGTGTGTGTGTGTGTGTGTATATATATATATATATATATAGAGAGAGAGAGAGAGAGAGAGAGAAAAGCACAAAGCATAAATTTGATATTTCTTCATTTCATGTGTTACACATATTTCTGTTGCATATGTAACTGACGAAATGCAGGAATACCAAATCCATGCTTCATGTTTTTCCCTCATAATAAACATGCACTTTTTATTACATCATAACCCTATATGGGCTGCATAGAACCCTACTGGATCACACAGCAGAGAGAGTTTAATGCCAAAACTATTAAGAGCCACAGCCAAAAAACAATTTTGACACAGCTAGTGCATTCATTTCCACTTTGTGTGTGTGTGTGTGCGTGCGCGCGCGCATGTGTGTGTGTGTTTTCACAAACATGTATACAAACACACATGTGTATGCATAATGAATCACATGTTCAATTTTAGTGTGACTAAGTATTCCACATACATTTGTTACCCTTAATGTAATTCTTACACACACTCAATTTGTCATAATGTAACAAGGTTAGGTTTTTATATATATACACACATATATATACATATATGTATATATATATATATGTATATATATATATATATATATATAGACACACACACAGATATATGAGAGACAAAGAACAGGTATTCTTAAAAAAACAAAACAAATTAAAACATAATAGTTATCTTAAAATGTATATACATATTCACATACACATGTATGCATGTACTTATGCCCATGCATACATACATACACACATGCTCATGGTTTCACCCACTCACACATGCATTCCTGCTTAGAAGAGTCCATCTTAAGCTTGCAGTGAGGGGTGTTCACTGGTTGGGTGACTGTCTCCTTGTTACTCCTACCTCCTCTTCTTCTCATCATGGCATCCAGTTGCCAAGCTGGTTACGTTCGAGATGTTTGTTGTTGTCAGGGATCTGGAAGCAGCCGACTGGGTAGACGCCGATTGTCCGGTTAAACAGGTTCAGATTGAAACTAGCGCAGCCGTTCAGTTGGGTCTTGTGTTCTTCGTGCACATTCACTTGGAATGTCACATTGGAGAACTTCACACAGATCTCGGCAGCTTTAGTCTTTGAGCCGAGACAGATGAGTGGAGGATTTTCAGCTGTTTGGGAAAAAAAAAAACAGAAGAAAATAGAGTTAAAAGATAGAGTGAATAAATAACTAAACAGAGAGAGAGAGAGAAAGAGAGAGATAAGAGAGAGAGATAGAGAGAGAGAGAACTAGACAGATCAACAGTTAGAAAGATAGACAAATGTAAACATGGAACTCGATCTCTAATAGTTTCTATAAATAAACATGATAAAATCTTTATGATTAGCACTCTTGTTTCATTCTTGCTTGTTAATAACCTTTATCTTTTTATCTTCTGTTTGTTTAAGTCATTAGACTGTGGCCATACTGGGGGCACCGCCTTGAAGAAATTTGTAGTCGATGAATCGACACCAGTACTTAAAATACCAATACTGGTTGTCAAGCAGTGGTGGGGGACAAACACACACATAGATATATGACGGGCTTCTTTCAGTTTCCGTTGACCAAATCCACTCACAAGGCTTAGGTTGGCTTGAGGCTATAGTAGAAGATACTTGCCCAAGGTACATTCAACAAGATACTTGCCCAAGCCATTCAACATTGGGCATAAAGCCACCCAGCTACATCTTTCCCGCTCAAATATTCCCCCCTTAGTAGTGAGAGCTTTTTATTTTTCCTGTTATTTTTCTGTCTTGCAATCTTACAAGGCAACCTCCCTAGTGCCAATGGTACACACTCACACACACACAAAAAAAGCACTCAGGCACTCTGTAAAGTGGTTGTCATTAGGAAGGGCATCCAGCTGAAATTATTCCAAAGCAGACATTGGAGCCCAACATTGCCTTGGAGTTCACCAGATCCTGTCAAACTGTTCAACCCATGCCAACATGGAAAAGGGATATTAAATGGTGATGATTGATATATATATATAGGTGCAGGTGCAGCTGTGTGTGGTAAGTAGTTTGCTTAGCAACCACATGGTTCCGGGTTCAGTCTTACCATGTGACTACTTGGGCAAGTGTCTTCTACTACAGCCTTGGGCTGACCAAAGCCTTGTGAGTGGATTTGGTAGACGGAAACTGAAAGAAGTCCATCATATGTGTATGTGTGTGTTTGTCCCCCCAACATTGCTTGACAACCGATGCTGGTGTGTTTACATCCCTATAATGTAGTGCTTTGGTAAGAGAGACCAACAGAATACCATAAAGACCAATGTAATTTACCGGTGAGTGTGTTACATTATAAGGCACAAAAAGAAAATGACTCTCCTCAGACACAACAGAATAATTTATGCACTTTTTCCACAAAATATAAAAATAAGCAATTACATGAGTAGATCATTTCTAGAATTTTTTTTGCAATTTTTTTTGTTGAAAAAAGACGTACAGAACATAAACGTTCGTACTGAAAGTTGACTCATTTAATGTCTGAATAGGTTTTTACAGAAAAAATAAGGGCTTAAATATAATGAAGTTGACTTTTATTTATGCTGGATGGTATAATGCTTACTTTTTCTGTATAAATTTACTAAAACCGTTAAATGGTTAACAACTTTTTGAAGTCTGACATTCATGCTGGTAGACACGGTCTGGGCAATATTTTACATTGCTTGGAGTTTCTACCTATCACAATGGAGCACCACTGACATACATAGTGATACGGATATTCCTGACTGAAAAAAAATGTAACGATATGGATAATCTTGATTGTATGTTTTTACTTTTGTCTGTTTATTATTCAGCACAGTCTTAAGTTTGTTGTGCTGTTTACACCAATTTCAAACATTGGCTTCATTAACATAAAAATACCTTCTGGCAGCTCTAATGTCAAATGCATATTCAACATATTTAATTTCTCCTTCACAGTAAATGATTCATAAGTTCTGCCCACACTGACAATAACGGCAATGACAAATTTTAAAGTTTGCTTAACATTTTATAAGTGTGAAAGGGATTAAAATTTCGATACTCCATATCAAAGGTTCCGAAAAGAATAGGTGGAAAAGAATTCTATTCACATAAAATCAATTTGATTGGTCACCTTCCTCTGTCAGTTGAGTAAAGTGTCATCCAAGCTGATGTTTATTGGTAATTAAACTTAATTTGCAACACCTCTGCATGTTTATCAGCTTTCTTTTTGATAGTAATTCTTATCAACAACTTTTCCTGTGGAATAAAGATTGTTTGCCAACATAACATGGAGATCCTGGTTTAGGACAAATGTTGCTGTAATTTATCCCCAGGAGATATCATCTCCAGCTGGCTATACGACACGATCTGTGTCCTTATGTTTTCAAACATGTTATGTTGGCAAGCAATCTTTACTCCACAATACTGTTGCTGAATATCTCTCGTGAGATTACAAATAATAATTTTCTTACTTTTCCTGTGATCGTGATTTGAGAAGACATACAGTAGTATGCTAAAGATCAGACAATCTATTGAGGGCAAGAAATGTAAAATAAAGTTTATTACAAGCAACACAAACATTTTGTAATTTAATAGCTTTCAATGTGATACCTGTTAAACAGAAATTATTTATTGAAAATTTAATAAAATCTAATCATACGTAAGTGAAATTATGCTAAATACAACTAAATTCAAAACCTTTTTCCCCTGGTTATATCGACAATTCTCAAAACATGGGTGTGAATTTTACATGAGTGAAAGCTTTTTTTTAACAAATTTTATCCTGAAAATCACTTGTGTAAATTACACAGGTGTGCAAATTATATGGGTTTTTACAGTAAATACTAGGCTTACAAAGAACAAGTCCTGGGGTTGATTTGCTCAACTAAAGATGGTGCTCCAGCATAGCTGCAGCCAAATGACTGAAACAAGTAAAAGAATATATATATATATATTTGGTAAGTTTATTCTCAAGCAACACTTCTTTTAGTGTTGTTGACACTGCCAGATTGAATGGTATTGCCCAGGTGTCGAAACCATAATGATATCTGTGGGGCAGCTGAAGATGGTTTTATGTTGGATTGTTGGTATGGCTGTTTTTGTATATGTGGAATAGTGTTATAACACATCCTTTTGACAAATGTATAAACAATATCGAACACACATACACAAAGTATGTGTTTTGCTAGTTCGTAGGCAGACATCGGTTTATAGGCATGAGAGAAAATTTTCTTGTCAATATGCCTGGTGTAAAAACACCTAGGAGTCATAAACAAGCGAGGTAACTCACACCAGGTCCTGTTGCAGGAGTGGTAAACATTAATGTTTCGTCATCTTTGAGACTTATCAATACCAGGTACCCCAAAACAAGGCCAGATGCAAGCTAAATTACTTGCTATGACTATATGCAAAATGGTGTGAGAATCATGTGCTAGTATGTTCTCATGGTTCATACATACTTATAAATATATGTATGTATCTGTAAACAGATGAATGGTACTTAAAATTCTTAAGGACTCCATATATTTATATATAAATATATATATATATGTAGTGAGAATTTACAAAAAAACAAAATACAAAGACGGGTGTGTAAACAACAAACAGATGTGTTAGTTTAATGCTTGGGAAGTAAGAAAGTCTTTTACATTTCGAGCCTACGCTCTTTGATAGAAAGGAACACAGGAATAAACCGGGAGAGAAAACAGAAAATAGAATGTATACATGTGTGTACATGTATCTATGTATATGTGCCTGTCCTTCCCACCACTTGACAACAAGTGTTAGTTTGTTTACGTCCTTGTAATTTAATGGTTGGACAAAAGAGACTGGTAAAATAAGAACATTAATAAAAAAAAAAGTACAGGAGTCAATTTGTTTAAGTGGACTCTTCAAAGCTGTGCCCTGGCATGGCAGCAGCCCAATGAATGAAACAAAAATAAAAGCTCAAAGATGCAAGAGAAAGAATAATTAATGATTAGAAAAAAAATCAAAACAGAAATGAAACAACAGAAAGCTCAAGTATATCATCACAGCATGTGGTGTACGAAAATATATTGCTGGAAATTGGCCTAGAAAACTGACCAGGTTTCACCCAGTGTAAAGTGAATAATGAAATAATTCTCAACAGCAGAGCAATCAATTCAGTAAGAAAATGAAAGGAGACAAGACAAAAGAAATATGTAAATTGTTTCAGTAGGAGAAATTTATTAAAAGGTTAGACACATATCACGAGCTTGGCAAGGAAGGCAGCCATCTTGCAATAACGATTAGAAAGTGGGAATGACTTCAAAGACAAAATGTAATGTCCGTAATAACTTCTTGTGTCTTACTAATTCAAACAATAAATTAATCAGACAGGAGAATGGAGGACATAGTGAGAAACTGTGTGCAGGTGTATGTGCATGCATATGTGTACATACACACACACACACACACACATACATATATACACATATTTACATAAATATATATTTACATGCATATATATACACACACATATACATATATATATACACATGCATATATATATATATACACACACATACACATGCATATATATATATATTATATATATATATATATATATATAATATATACACACACATACACATGCATATATATATATATGTATATATATATATATATATACACACACATACACATGCATATATATATATATATATACACACACATACACATGCATATATATATATATGTATATATATATATATATATATACACACATACACATGCATATATATATATATATATATATATATATATATATATATATATATTATATATACACACACATACACATAGACTATGTTGCCAGTTGAAGGTCTTTTAAGTCATTAAAGTTGTCAGCATAGACAGCCATTCAACTTTCACATACCAATAAAAAGATATAAATTAGATGGATGGGGAGGTGGGGTGGGGTTGTGGGGGTTTTATACTAACCGAACAGAGAGGGTGATCGTGATGGTGGTGGTGTACTGGCAGAGTAAACAGGCTGGTTATAGTGAAGCAACAGAGTAGATGGAATTCTTAATGGTTCTTAATCTGTAGTCATCATGAAGCTGTCCGTGTTCCTGGCATAAATACCTGAAGCATTTGTGTATGTGTCTGTATTTGTATGCATGCATTACTTTATTCTTTTACTTGTTTCTGTCATTTGACTGCGGCCATGTTGGAGCACCGCCTCAAAGGGTTTTAGTCAAAGAAATCAACCCTAGGACTTATTCCTTGGTAAGCTGAGTACTTATTTTATCAGTCTGTTTCACTAAACCACTAAATTACAGGGACATAAACACACCTGGACCAGTTGTGAAGAGATAGTGGGGGGGGGGGGCAAACACAGACACACATATATAAGTATATACACATACATCTTTCTTTTGCCACTTACTCGCACTCTTTAATCCCACTCCATTTGCAATATCCTGCCCCTTACATTATGCCATTCGAACTTCAAGGGTATGCCCTGGCACTTGCCACCATCTATATCTCTCTCTTCCTTTACTCCACCATCCCAAATATATTCTGATCCCCATTCCTTATGAATATGACCAGTACTTTGCCACCATCTCTATCCTGCTGTCTCCCACTCTCTCTCCTTCTCCTGCACTTCCCTCAGCTTGGGTAACTGTATTTCCTTTGTGGTAGCACACCTGTTTCTGTCTTCATTCCTGATCTTTCTCTCTCCAGCCAGGTAACCTTGTACTTCCTCTGCAGCAAGACACCTGTATCTGTCTCACTATAACCTTTTCATCACCCCAACACAAGACCACCTCCTCCAATGCCTCCCCCACTCTTGAAAGTTTTTTTTATTTTGTCTTGCAAGAACTTGGTGACCATGTTAGCGCAGGTGCCACTTAAAAAGTACCCATTCCACACTGTAAAGTGGTTGGTGTCTAGAAGGGAATCCAGCTGTAAAAACCTTGTCAAAACTGACATCGTCTGTGCTTGTGTCACATAAAAAGCATTAAGTCCACTCTGCTGAGTGGTTGGTGTTAGGAAGGGCATCCAGCTGTAAAAATCCTTCCAAAACCGTCACAGAAGTCTGGGGCAGGCTTTGGCCTAGTCGGCTCTTGTGAAACCATCCCACCTTTGCTAGCATGGAAGGTGGATGTTAAATGACGATGATGATGATGATGACATATATACGATGGGCTTCTTTTAGCTTCTGCCTACCAAATCCACTGACAAGGCTTTTGGTTGGCCTGAGGCTAGAGTAGATGACACCTACCTAAAGTGCCATGTGGTAGGACTGAACCTGGAACCATGTGGTTGGGAAATGTATGTGTATGTGTGTGTCTGTGAGTGTATAAATGTATATGTATGTGTATGTATACGTATATATACACATATACATATAAACATATGTATGCGTGCATGTGTTTGTGTATATATATGTGAAAATATGTATAATCTTTTATTTGTTTCAGTCATTTGACTGTGGCCATGCTGGAGCACCGCCTTTAGTCAAACAAATCGAGCCCAAGACTTTGTCTCTGTAAGCCTAGTACTTATTCTATCGGTCTCCTTTGCCAAACCACTAAGTTACAGCGACGTAAACACACCAACATTGGTTGTCTTGCGATAGTGGAGGGACAAACACAGACACACAAACATAAACATATATATATATATACATGACAGGCTTCTTTCAGTTTCCGTCTACCAAATCCACTCACAAGGCTTTGGTCGGCCTGAAGCAATAGAAGATACTTGCCCTAGATGCCACACAGTGGGACTGAACCCGGACCCATGTGGTTGGTAAGCAAGTTACTTACCACACAGCAACTCCTGTTTGTAGATGTGTGGGTAACAGTGCAATATACTAACTTTATGTAGCTGCTTGATCCCCCACCACTTTTTATCACTAACAATAAGCATGATGCAGTCCTGTGGTCCACCAGATTCTATCAAAGCAAGCTAGCATGGAAAACAAATGTTAAATGATGATGATGACAACAATGATGATGATAATGATGATTGCACATTGTACACTTTATTTTCGCCACTGCTGACCGAAACCTAAACCTCTAGTGCAAACATTGTCTTCCATCCGTTTTCCATGCTGGTATGTGTTGGATGGTTCAACAGAGTATGGTGAACCACAAGATTGCATTATGCTCACTGTTAAGAGGTTCACTTTGAAACCATGTTGATCTGAGTTGTGTCCCACTGCACAGCACCTCAAGCAAGTGTCTTCTACTAAAGCCCTGGGCCAACCAATGCCTTGTGAGTGAACTTGGTAAACGGGGACTGTGTGACAGACCATTTTATGGTTGTATATATGTGTGTGTATGTATGTATGTGTCTATATATGTGTATGTGTGTATGTATGTGTATGTATGTGTGTATATGTGTATGTATATAAATGTGTATGTGTTTGTCCCCCACCACCCCACTGCTGCTTGATAGCTGGTGTAGATTTCTTAACATCTCTATAACTTAGCAGTTCAACAAAAGAGACTGATGGAATAAGTACCAGACTTGAAAAGCAAAACAACAACTGGAGTCAATTTGTTTGACTAAATCGTTCAAGGTGACACTCCCAGCAAGGCTGCAGTCCAATGACTGAAACAAGAGATTAAAGATTAATGATTAATCCCGTTTCTCTGATGACGACGATGATGATGTCAGCTCTGTCTCATATCCTTGACAATCTATTTAGAGATTGAATAGAGAAACTGTTTCCTGTGAATAACCTCAGCAAACTCAATAATGTCCATGTTTGATTCATCACTGGACTGCCGACGCCGACACTACCGCTGTAGCTGTTGCTACCACCATCACGACCATGGCCATGACCACCACCACCACCACCACAATTACTAAGCAGTTTTGATTATCTTCTAATGTATTGATATACAACTAGAACACACTCTAACCCTTTTGATGTATGTGTTTGTATGTGTGTGTGTGTTTATTTTACAGACTCCATGTTATGCAATGAACAAAAGGAAAAATAATAATAACAACAGCAGCCAACAAAACAAATATGGTTGAGCTACTGTCGTTGCTTACCTGTGATAGTTTGATTATAGACAAGCTTGTTGTTGAAGACAAAGCGGAATGCAAATTCCTGAAAAAAAAAAGCAATAAAGAAACTGTTAAGACGAAAAAAAACAAAGAGAGAGAGAGATGGATGGACAGATAAATAGAGAGAGAGAGAGAAGCTAAAAGAAAGAGAGAGATGGGTGGATAAATAGAGAAAGATGGCCAGCCAGCCAGTCAGACAGACAGATAGATAGATAGATAGAGATAACAAGCTAGATAGCTAGACAGATAGAGAGAGTGTGTGGGAGAGAGAGAGAGATAACAAGCTAGCGAGTTAGATAGATAGAGACTGAGAGAGAGAGAGAGAGAGAGAGAGAAAGAAACTAATAGATAAGTAGATAGATATTGTTTGTTTCTGTGTCAAATAATATATAAAAAACAATATAACATTAAACAGAAGAATTACTGAAAATGTTTTAGTAGAGTACTTGTTTATTATACTTTTACAAGAAGAGGGGTGACTGTAACTTTGAAGTTTCAACCTGCTAACCTTTGTCAGATTATCTCTATTATATGTGTGTGTGTGTGTGTGGACAGCCATGCTATACGGCAGCGAAACATGGGCTGTGACTGCAGAGAATATGCGAAGGCTTGAAAGAAATGAAGCTAATATGCTTCGCTGGATGTGCTATGTCAGTCTGCACGTATGACAGAGTGTAAGCGTCTTAGAAAAATTGGATATAAGAGGCATCAGATGTGGTGTGCAAGAGAGAAGGCTGTGCTGGTGTGGTCATGTGGTGTGTAAGGATGAGGACAGCTGTGTAAAGAAGTGCCAATCTCTAACTGTGGAGGGAACCTGTGCAAGAGGTAGACCCAGGAAGACATAGAATGAGGTGGTGAAGCATGATTTTAGATGCTGAGTCTCGTGAAGTGATTGAGACCTTCGATGATTTGTTGTGCTTGAGAAGATATGTTAAGCCAAGTGACATCATAGTCATGGCCAGTTCCAGTGACACATAAAGGCACCCATGCTGGTGACATGTAGAAGGCACCCACTACACTCTTGGAGTGGTTGGCATTAGGAAGGACATCCAGCTGTAGAAACCAAGTCAAATCAGACTGAAGCCTGATACAGCTCTCCGGCTTATCAGCCCCACTCAAACTGTCTAACCCATGCCAGCATGGAAAATGGACACTAAATGATCATATATATATATATATATATATATATATATAAAAGAAATTGAAAATGAACTGGGAGTCTTTCAGAGGGTTCACTTTCAAAGGTATAACAAGACATTTGCAGCAAAGCCCCACATCTTTCTTTCTCAACCTTTGAAAATCAGAAAACAGTGAAACTGGTTAAGCCTTTAAAAATAAACCATCTAGAAAAAAAACACCCCAGTGCATTTTCAACTTCTTTTTCTATATTTTTACTCTTGTGGAATAAAAAATTTTTTTTACCCCCACCACAAACACATATAGAGAGAGAATCAGAAGCATTATGACAATACAGATTGAAAAATGGATTTTGTTGGTTTTAGTAACATGCCTGTCATTTTAAAACATAAAGTTATTTACCTTTCCCCTTTTACTTGTTTCAGTCATTGAACGGTGGCCATGCTGGGACACCATCTTCAAGGCTTTTAATTGAAGAGATCAATGCCAGCACTTACCTTTTGAGTCTGGTACTTAATCTACAAGTGTCTTTTACCAAACACAACCACTAATGAGCATCATTTAAATGATGATGATAATAAATTTAACATAGTGGAATAATTTATTGATATGCTTGTAGTGGGTACATCATGTAATGGGAAAAGTTTATGTGCCCCACCGATTATAGTAGAACCAATCATAGCAGACCATGTGGCACGAATCATCATATGCCACCGTGGCATATTGGTTTGTCAACAGTCAAGAATAGTATTGATCCTTTCTACTTTTGGCACAAGGCCTGAAATTTGGGGGAGGGGGGCTAGCTGATTAGATCGACGCCAGTATGCAGCTGGTACTTAATTTATTGACTCTGAAAGGATGAAAGGCAAAGTTGACCTTGGTGGAATTTGAACTCAGAATGTAGCGACAGGCGAAATACCGCTAAGCATTTCATCCAGTGTGATAATGATTCTGCCAGCTCGCTGCCTTCCAAGAATAGTATTAATACAGATCAACACTATGTGTCAAAGCAGTGGGGAGGACACACACACACACAAACATACACATACCCACATAAACATTCACATACATACACACACAAACATACACACACACATCCACATACACACACACACACATGCAAGGCATCAGTTGACCAGAGGCCAAAGCAGAGGACACTTGCCCAAGATGCCATGCAGTGGGACTGACCTTGGGACCACATGGCTGCAAATCAAGCTTCTTTATCACACAGCCATGTTCGCACCGAGTTGTTTATTATTTTTTTTATCACTGAGAAGGAAAGGGCCAGGCTTGCAACAAGTGCACCTTGTCAAAAGTGGGGGCAAGATGGTGATATTATGCAGACAAAGTTTAAAATCAATAGAAGGACTTGAACATAGAATACAAAGAGCTGGAACAAATATATCACAAGGTATTTTATCCCATGTTTTAAAGATGCTGCTAATTTGTCACCATGGCAACTGTGAGAGAAAAATATATAGAAAGTATTTTTTTAAATGGCAGTTCTGAGGGAGAATGATTGAACAAAGTGTTAGTAGGGAGTCTAGTGTGACAGTAGGACGCTAAAAGAAGGGGCCACATTGGATGTAATACGCAGAGTGTCAATTCAGAAAAGCAGAGGCTGTTGTAGTTAGTGCAAATAGAAGAGACAGAGAGAAGAGCCAGCACATCTATTGACTTGCAGTTGAAGTTATGCTGATGACAGGATCTTTGTCTATCAGCTGAATGGTCTTTTGTTGGATATTCTACAAGACATGTGTGAAGTAGCA
Source organism: Octopus sinensis (assembly GCF_006345805.1). NCBI lineage: Eukaryota > Metazoa > Mollusca > Cephalopoda > Octopoda > Octopodidae > Octopus > Octopus sinensis. Next base: position 65,271,870 of record NC_043006.1, read on the forward strand.
GCACTATCTGTGATGTGTGAACAGTCCTCTCGATAAAAGTTTTACTAGAACTTTTGTAGAGAATCAGCAATGGAACAAGATGATATTTCTCCACTGTTTTTGACTTAGGACTCTCCCAGGTCTTGTTGATTTGGAATTGGGATCAATGCTTCTGTAACTTTGCTTTTTTCTAGATAAGGGTGTTGAGCCTACACAAACCCATTTTTACCTCCATGAAGAGATGGTCCATCGATGGCCCCACTAGAAGCTTGCACTTTGCTAGCATAGCTCTCAGGCACATTGAGGCATACAAGTCACCACACCACAACAAGGATTGGACCTTGTGGTAGTTTCGTTGTATGTTTTTCACACATAAAGAGGTGTATAATGTATACGACACTCTTGATGTATGTAGAGATTGTGTCTCAGTGCTTTTAAATGAGATTAGAACTAGTGTGTTCCATGCCTTGCGAATATGTTTCAGTGATCAAATTCCATGGAAGTATATGAAATGTCAGGGTTGCAAGGAGATGATGCTTCTGCAGGAATTAAAATTTTGGATATGCTAGATGAGCACTGCACCCTTACCAAAGATGGCAAGTGGTATTCTACAAGTACATATTCTGTGTGAATATTTGTGGCCAGATGTTATGGATACAAAGTTTGTAATTTCATGATAGAATCTGTTTATAATTTGTTTTTTACTAGAGTAATATACACAGAGAAATAATGATTTAGTCAGGTCAAATTCTTGGGTTGTTGACAAAACAACATCAGATGTTGTTTACAGTAATTGCTATTAGCATTTTATATGACAAGAATTTAAAATTGATCATCATCATCATCGTTTAGCATCCGTTTTCCGTGCTAGCACTACAGTAGTACATTAGATTTTTAATGCAGTTTTTTATTACTTTATTTTAACAAAATGGAATGATTTATTGATATGCTTGTAGCAGGTCCCTCGTGCAACAGCGAAAGTTTTTATGCCCCACTAATTATACTAGGTCCAATCACAGCAGACCTTGACACAAATTATCATATGCCACTGTTAAGAATAACACACAACTAGAGCCACCAAATGTTGCTACAAATACCAGGCCTCACTGTCACCACTAAGGATCCCTCCTCATGAACTCATATCTTCAACATAGCAAAAAGTGTACAACAAACACTTCAAAGCCAGAAAATATTTCAGCCCCAACTAACTACAGATTCTCTACAAAGTTCAAATAAGACCCTCTTCTTCCACATCTGAGACAGTGCTACTGCTGCCGCCACACATACAAGCATCTGATGCTAGATTCAAAACAGGTCCATTTGATTGATTGGTAATGAAATTACTTGCCAACACATTCCAACTTATGGCCTCTGCTCCTTGGAGCAGGTTCATATAACCTTCACTCGGGTACTCTTGATTTGCACATCTACCCGCTTCCTTTATCATCCATATTTTTACCTCCACTTCACAACAAACCCCACATACACACACATACACAATTCTTCCTCCTTAGAACACCATCCCTCTGGAACTCTTTTCCCCCATCCATGCTTTGCCTACCACCATCAACTTGCAATTGTTCAAGAGGGACACTGACCAAATTAGTTTAACCTTTTAGCATTCAGCTTACTCTGTCAAATATAACGCTTATTTATTCATATTGTTTTGAATTAATCAAGCAAAATCTTATAGCTTCAAGATTTTGATAATATGACTGTTTATTTTTTAAATGACTTTGTTGACTAAGGTGTGAGGGACTGGATCTGACCATTTTAAACATAAAACAGTTAGAATATTTAATCTAGAGCTGGCAGAATCGTTAGCACGCTGGGTAAAATGTTGAGCGGTATTTCATCTGTCTTTATGTTCTGAGTTCAAATTCTGCTGAGGTCGACTTTGCCTTTCATCCTTTTGGGGCCAATAAATTAAGTACCAGTTGCATACTGGGGTAGATCTAATTGACTGCCCCAACCCAAAAAATTTTGGGCCTTGTGTCTAGAGTAGAAAACAATATTTAAGCTAGATATGGCCAGTTTAAATGCTAAAAGGCTAAGCACTCTCAGAAGAGCTGCAATGTCTATGACATAATTCTTCTTCCAGACCAAACCAATAAAAATTAAAATGGTTATTTTTCAGGTGTTCAGGTGATGGAGAAATTCCTCTCAGCTGATGCTGCTGTCATAAACAGCATTCATTTGATAAGTATTACTAAAACCTATTAAGTTGTTAGAAATACGAAATAAATATGAAAAACTGGGCAGTCCCGGCATAACAGAAAGTTGAGGAAACTATTGGGTATGCCACAAATGATTTCATACATAGAATGCATTGGATCTGGTGTAAGAAATGACATTAAGAGCAAGTCAGATAAGTAATACAAGATCAGAGCACTAGTATAAACCATTGGCTAAATCTTGAGCTAACCAGGGAATATCTAAGTGGTTGCAAGTTGCTAGAAATAGCAGCCAAATTGTTCTCATATCACACACCCTACCATCTTGAAAATAGACATTGTGTATAATGTCATCCAAGATTTACTATCATCATCATCGTCTGAGGAAAATAAAAAAATGAAACAAAACACTGGATGGTCAAGGTTGGAACAACTTTGATCAAATATCTACTAGACCAAGGGCAATAAGCAACAACAAAGGTTTCAGATTGGCTTGAAACCACACTGCTTATTTCATTATGCTTTATGGTACTTACATATGTTGTCATTGTTTAGCATTGTAAGGGAAGGCATGGCTGTGTGGTTGAGAAGCTTGTTTCTCAACCACTTGGTTTTAGGTTCAACTCCACTGTGTGACACCTTTAGCAAGTGTCTTTTATCACAGCTCTGGGTCAACCAAAGAGTAGTGAGTGGATCTGGTAGATGGAAACTAAAAGAAGCCTGTTGCATATGTATATATATTTGTGTGAGTGAGTGTGTGTGTCTTTTATTGTTTACTTGGTTCAGTCATTAGACTGCGGCCATGCTGGGGCACCACTTTGAAGAATTTTAGTTGAACGAATCAACCCCAGTACTTTATTTTAAAACTTCCTATTATTCTATCAGTCTCTTTTGCTAAACCACTAAGTGTTTAAGTCTCATTACCCTGACATCATGTGATAGTCGTAAATGATTGTCTCAGTCATACAAACAGTGTGAACGACATTGTTTGTATGATATGATTCTGCAAAAACATTACCTTGCTTGAAAAAAAATGAGGGTTGGCGACAGGAAGGGCATCTGCCTCAATAGATTCCATCCAATCTGTACAAGCTACGGAAAGTGGACATTAAAACAATGATGATGAGGGGTGTTTAGCTACAGATCAGTCCTAATCAAAGACATTCCAGTTATGAGCATCTGGTCTTTCTCCCAAGCACAGAGCACCAAGGATTATATAATGAAGTGTGTTTTATCTTTACTAAAACATTACGATATTTAATTGAGGGATAATTGTCTGTTATTTCTAGCATGGGTTGGACAATTTGACTGAGGACTGGCGAACCAGATGGCTGCACCAGGCTCCAATCTTGATCTGGCAGAGTTTCTACAGCTGGATGCCCTTCCTAATGCCACCCACTCCAAGAGTGTAGTGGGTGCTTTTACGTGCCACCGGCATGAGGGCCAGTCAGGCGGTACTGGCAATGGCCACAAAAATACCTTTTTTTGTCATTGATAAAAGGTTATGAGTGGGTTCAGTCCCATTGCATGACACCTTCTACTATAGCCTTGGGGCAACTAAAGCTTTGTGAGTGGATTTGGTGTATGGAAACTGAAAGAAGGCCATCATGTGTGTATATATATAGAGAGTCATCTTCGTAGTCATAAAGTGAGACAGATGAGTGACAACCTGGCCACTGGTGGTGGTGTAACACACCATACTAATCATATCTGTCGGGCATGTGGAAGAGAGTGTAATTCAGCAAGAGGACTTAAACAACATGCAAAGGTACATGAAGCCCAGTTACAACTACAGCCGGCTATTACCGGTGAAGGTATTAGTTGCCAATTCTGCACAAGACATTGTAGATCTTGAGCTGGGCTAAAAAGTCACATTCGATCACAGCACCAGTAACAGTTAAGCTTCGTGCAATGGCCATACTCGATAACGAGGGGGCAGCCATAATAATAATATATATATATATATAATTTATCAAAAAGCAGCAAAAATATTTTTGCTGCTTTTTAATGAAGCATATCACTCTATCTCTGGTATTTGAGTACTATTTTTTCCACCTTGTTTTGCATTTATGTGCTTGCTCTGGTCTATATATATATATATATATATATATATATATATATATATATATATATATATATATATATATATAGTAAAGTTTCTTTGTTTACTGTATAGGCACTACTCAGAAGTTCTCAGATAAAAGATGTGGGATGCCAAGGTATAAAAAAAATGTTAAGGAGAATTTCAGATAGGTTCAACCGTTTATTTATACATATATTCTGCCATAGATCAATGCATATCAGTTTTTAAAATACATCAATGTATCAGTCATTAAAATATTAAAACATATTAAAAATTCATGAATACACAAACACATAAAAATCTAATACACATATATAAATAGATGAGTGTGAATGAGTTACAAAAAGGTGAATAAAGCAAAGTCTTCTGAAGAGCAAACAAAAAACAACAACATTGAAGTGTTGAGGTTGGAATTTTTCAAAAAACATATGTAAATAATCTGAGAGAATAAGTAATGTTGTTAAGGTAAAATAAGGTACTTATTCTCTTGGATTATTTACATATGTTTTTGAAATATTCCAACCTCAACACTACGTTTTTTTTTTGTTCAGTCTTCAAAAGACTTTACTTTATTCACCTTTTCGTAAGAGCATACTTTTATTCTTAATGATTTTTACGATACCATTCTAACCTATTGACACCCATCTATTTATATATGTATGTTAGATTTTTATGTATTTGTGTATTCATGAATTTTTAATATGTTTTAATATTTTGACGACTGACATTTTGGTATATTTTAAGGACTGATATGCATTGATCTATGGCAGAATATATGTATAAATAAATTGTTGAACCTATCTGAAATTTTCCTTAACATTTTTTATATGTATATAGCATGGCTGTTGCCAGTGCTGCCTCACTGGCTCCTGTGCTAGTGGCACGTAAAAAGCACCATTCGAGTGTGGTCGTTGCCAGTGATGCTAGTACCGCCTGACTGGCCCTCATGGCAGTGGCACGTGAAAAGCATCTACTACACTCTCATAGTGGTTGGCATTAGGAAGGGCATTCATCTGTAGAAACCATACCAGATCAGATCAGATTGGAGCCTGGTGTAGCCTATTGGCTTGCTAGTCCTCAGTCAAACCATCTAACCCATGCCAGCATTGAAAGCATACGTTAAATGGTGATGGTGATGTTGATATATTTATATATATATATATATAATATATATATATATATATATATATATATATATATATATATATGTACATACATATACAGGGTGTTTCAAAAAATTTGATATCATTTTGCAATCTAATAACTTTGCTAGTTCTTGTTCAAATGACTTCAAATTTTAACAGCATGTGTAAAAACAGGTCACAATTTAAGCTTAATGTTTGATATGCTTATTTTTTCAGGTATAGAAATGGCATTCACTGGAAGAGAAAAGGCGTTTTGTGTGTTGGAGTATGCTCGAACACAGTCGAACAAGACTGTGCAGAGTGCATTTGTGAGAGGATTCTCTAAAAAGTCACAAACGGCAATGCAGATTTGGACACGGCACAAAAAATTCAAAGAGGAAGGCTGTCTGTGCAGGGCAAAAGGATCTGGATGACCACTAACATTGGAAGAGATGGTCAAGCAGGTTCACCAAAAACTCTTGTGAAGTTCCAAGAAGTCCATAAGAAGAACAAGTCTGGGAACCCAGATTTCTCCAATGACAGTTTGGCACATCCTGAGGAAACACATGCTAATGAAACCCTACAAGTTGCAGCTTGTTCAGGCCATTGTTCAGGCAGATGACAAGCAAAAGCACAAACATGGGGCTATGTGAAGGGCCTAGTCTATGTCACCCCACTTCCTGCAAAGTTAGAGGAACTCGAGCAGAGAATCACTACCACACTGGAGACTGTTACCCAAGACATGCTGCAGTGTGTTTGGGAGGAGCTGGACTACCGACTGGATGTGTACTGTCTCAGGCAGTGCGCATATTGAACATTTGTGAAATCATTCATGGAATCCACATACCTTTGAATTTCTCATTCAAATTTGGAGGAATAAATCTTACATTGCTCAACATTAAGCCTGTTTAGTTTCATTTGCTTTGATTATGTAGTTCCTGTGATATTTACATCCCAAATGATATGAAAATTTTTTGAAACACTTTGTATATATATATATACACACACACAGATACATATATGTATATTTATATATATATATATATATATATATATATATATATATATATATATATATACATACACACACATACATATATGTATATTTATATACATATATATATATGCACACACACACACATACATACATATATACATACATACACACACACATATATCTGAGTGTGTGTCTTTGTGTCTGTCTCCAACCACCACTTGACAACCAGAGTTGGTGTATTTATGTCCTTGTAACTTAGCAGTTCAGCAAAACAGACTGATAGAATAAGTACCAGGCTTTAAAAAAAAATAGTTACTGGGGTCAATTCATCTGACTAAAAAAATTCTTCAAAGTGGTGCTCCAGCATGGCCACTGTCCAACAAATGAAACAAGTAAAAGATAGAAGATAATCTACAATGGAAACATAAAACACCTGCTGTTCAACATTATCCTGCAGTAATCACATAAGGCAAGGAGCAATATATCTTCAACCTCACTATAGTCATTGTGAACAAGGTCAAGATAATAAAAATCACTTATTTAACTCATACCAAGCAAAGGTGCAGTAATCAATACGTACACTTGTTTGACAAGTATTTTGATCTGAGATAGTATCTTTGCAAACAGAAACGATTGCGTTTTGATAGGAGTTATAGCTGCCATTTAAAAAAATGTACAAACACTTACAGTTAGTCTTTGTTGCCCTCATTTATAATGATATGAGGGTGAGTCAAAAAGTAATGCCATTTTGTTTAGGACAGGTATAATTGCCAACACAGGAACATGTATCATACATCAAAATGAAGCTGGTCCTCTGTGGATCACATCCTTACTTCTCAATATAGTCACCGTTTCTCACAATAGTAATGTTCCATCTTCGAATGAGAGCATGTATCCCTGCCCTGTAAAATTCTGTTGACTGTTCTTTGAGCCACTTCTTCACTATAATTTTCACTTCCTCATCACTGGAATAATGTTTGCCTCTCAAACCCTCTTTCATGGGGCTGAAGAGATGATGGTCCAGTGACAATAACAGTTCAGTGATGAGGAAGTGAAAACTGTAGTGAAGAAGTGGCTCAAAGAACAGTCAACTGAATTTTACGGGGCAGGGATACATGCTCTCATTCGAAGGTGGAACATTGCTACTGAGAGAAATGGTGATTATGTTGAGAAGTAGGGATGTGATCCACAGAGGACCAGCTTCATTTTGATGTATGATACACGTTCTTGTGTTGGTAATTATACCTGTCCTAAACAAAATGGCATTACTTTTTGACTCACCCCCGTATATACACTGTTATAAAGTGTTGAATATACTTCTTTGCTCATCTGCCAACCTAGTCACTGACATGATTTCCTGGTGGTACAGAGAAATCTCAGTGCTGGTGGTGAAGTGGTGTTGGCTGATCTTAGGGAAGTGGAGCCTTGCAAAGGAGATGACAAACAAGCGGACGAATGTTGTGTTGGAGAAAAAATACATCCGACCCATGCAGGCATGGAAAAAAAAATCAGACATGAAAATGAAGATGGTGATGATGACAACAGCACAGTGACTGTGTAGTTCACCAGGCCATGAATGTAGGACAATATTCAGTAGACACTTTATAGTTTATAACAATACTATTTCAAAATGAAGCAAATCAATATAAAGTTATGTTGTGACCAAGCACATAACCACAGGTGTTGAGAACTGTTGCACAGTGGGATCAAATCATGTGGTTAAGGAGTGAATATCTTAACCACACAGCCACGCCTGCAGCTGCTGCTACTACTGTATGGGGTCAGGATGGTCCTGGAACTAAACAACAGGAACATCGTTATAAACAGTAAGAATCAACAAGAGAGGTTCTAAACAGCATCATTATTATCATTTAATGGCCATTTCTATGCAGGAATGGGCTAGACGGTTTCATAGGATCCAATGAGCCACAGAACTGTGCCACGCCGCTATGTCAGCTTTGGCATGCCCCTTCCACCACTACCACCACCACAATCATAATTTAATGACTTTACTCCATGCCGGCATGGTTTGAGAGGATTTGATGAGTCCAAAGACTGCATCATGCCGTCGCCACCGCCACTGCCACTCTCTTAAAAATAGAAAGGACACAGCAGTAACTTAGTCCTAAGTACATCTCTGGAAGGCCCTACAAAAGATTATTGGAATTCCTTTCCATCTCCAACAAAGTCACAAAATATTTTTTAAAAATCACATGTGGCACTTTGGGCAAGTGCCTTTTGCTATGACCCCAGGTCAACTAAAGCCTTGTCAGTGGATTTAGTAGATGGAAACTGGAAGAAGCCTGCCATATATATGTATACGTGTATGCGTGCATGCCTTTGTGTCTGTGTTTGTCTCTCACCATTTTTTGACAACTGGTGTTGGTGTCCTTGTAACAGACCAGTTCAGCAAAAGAGACCAACAGATCATTGGTGAGGCCTGTAAAAAAATAGAGGCAATGACAAGTGACCGAGACCTTTGGAGATATATTGTGCTTGAGAAGACCTAGCAAGCCAAGTTAGATCATAGCCACGGCCGATGCCGGTGTTGTATAACTGGCCCATTTAAAAGTGCCCCTTCAATCATCAGGCAATATGCTGTACTTGAGAAGACCTGTTGAGCCAACTGAAATCATAGTTATAGTTGATTCCAGTGCCACCTGACTGGCACCCGTGCTGGTGGAATGTAAAAAGCACTATTCAAGTGTGGTCGATGCCAGTGTCACTGGTCTCCATGCCCGTGGCACATAGAAAGCATCCACTACACTCTTGGAGTGGTTGGCATTAGGAAGGGCATCCAGCTGTAGGAACCTTGCTGAATCAGATTGGAGCCTGGTGCAGCCTCACAGCTTGCCAGTCCTCAGTCAAACCGTCCAAGCCATGCCAGCATGGAAAATGGATATTAAACAATGATGATGATGATGATGATGATGATACTGGAGTTGATTCATATGACTAAAATCTGCAAGGTGATTCCCCAGCATGGCCACAGTCTAATGAAAGAAGTTTGACACACCCACCCACACAAACATAAACATACCACACACCACACAACCTCAAAGCAAATTACTCATCAATGAATTACAACTCATTTCATTTATAATTACCACAAGGTTTGCGTTCTCCACACATTTCAAGCTGTACCAGATTCCATTTCAAAATGTACCGATAAAAAATCTTGCCGGCAATAAAATGTTGAAAATGTCAATACTACTACTGAAAATGTCTCATAATATAAATTAACTTCTACCTCCATTGTTTTGTTAAACTCAATTCAAACATTTTATGCCTGAAAGTTGCAGCAATTCACTGACAACATCTGGAAACAGCAAAGAGATTTTAACTATTTCTTTCATTAAAAGATTGGTCAACTTTTGCAGCAGATGTTATTGTTGCTTAATCCTAATTCCATCCTAATCTAGGAGAGCGATAATCAAATATTTTTCAGCTGTGACCATTCTGTCTTTTAATTAGATATAGATTATTTTGAATGACATTATATAATGAGACTTTCCTTTTTTAGAGAGTGGTAGTTTAAGTGGCGATAGGGTTACTATTTCTAGCAAGTTGAGCTTCTTAGAGATAACTTTGTCACCTTTAGCATTAAGAAGTTACAATAGCTAGTATATTTTACAAGTATACTATATCATCATCATCATTGTTTAATGTCCACCTTCCATGTTGGCATAGGTGGGACGGTTTGACAGGAGCCGGCCAGTCAGAAGCCTGCACCAGGCTTCTGTAACTGTTTTGGCAGGATTTTTACAGCTGGATGCCCTTCCTAACACCAAGTACCCAGCAGAGTGGACTTGGTGCTTTTTATGTGGCATAAGCACAGGCAAGGTCAGTTTTGGCATAGTTTTTACAGCTGGATGCCCTTCCAAATGCCAACCACTTTACAGTGTGGATTGGATGCTTTTTAAGTGGCACCTGCACTGACAGGGTTGCCAAGTAACCTGCAAGACAAAAATCTTTTGAGAAGGGAGGGGGATTGGAGGAGGTGATGTTGTCTTAGATGATGAAAGGTTATGGTGAGATGGTGACAGGTGTCTTGCTGTAGAGGAGGTACAAGGTTACCAAGAGAGAGGGGGTCTACCAGATAGCAATGATACAGAGAAACAGGGTTGAGAGGACGGGATTGGGGAGTGAGAGGGAGGCATAGTGCATGAAGGAGGAAATGTGAAGAAGAGAAATGTAGAGATGTAGATTGGTTTGTTGGGGGTAGGGCTTGTGAAAAGCTTTCTTGTTACATATGGGTGGAACACACAGATCAGGGGCTAGCAGATAGCAATGATACAGTGAGGCAGGACTAAAAGGACAGGATTGGGGAGTGGGAAGTAAGTATAGTGCATGAAACGGAAATGTGAGGAAGAGAAGAGATGTAGAGAAGTAGTTTAGTTTGTTGTGGTAGGGTGTGTGAGAAGTTTTCTTGTTATGTGTGGGTGGTATAATTCTATAGTTGGCATAAACCACAACTGTACTATACTACACCATATCTTCAGATGATGGGATGGGTTACATATCACATTCTGTGTTGCAAATAAAATGCACAGATCTAAATCTAACATGCAGCTGTCCCAGAAACAGCTGTAAAGTACTACCAGCATCTTACCTTTCTATCATTTATGGATTTTTCACCTGCAATATCATGGACTTTACTTATTTACATAGGTCAACTCAACACTGAGAAATTATTTCTACCTCATCCAGACACGTACCCGTCAGCATCAAATCATCACTCTTCAGCCTCTAGCTTTTTCATGGTTTCCTGCTATTAGAAAATTACTATTTTTGAATCTCACAACGTGAGATATTCAGCAACAGTACTTTGTAGTAAAGATTGTTTGCCAGCATAACATAGCATCCTGGTTTAGGACTAACGTTGCTGTAATTTAACCCCACGAGACATCGTCACCAGCTGGCTATACAACATAGTTCCCTGCTATATTTTTATATATCTGTCTTCAATATGTTAGAAATTGATTTGATACTTGGACATGGTCTGTTCATACTTTTTTCTATTACACCTATGCATGCATGTATGTATGTCCCTGACAGGTGCTATTTATCTGGGTTGGATTAGACCTGAGAACAATAGTGGCTAAGTGGTGGTTCCATACTCCTTAAAATTCTGGAATTCTTGAACCATAGTCCCACTACAAGATATTGCTTGAAGTCATGCCCAAGGTTACCTTGCATTGATGAGTGAGTGACCCTGCCTAGCTAGTGTCATAGCAACCTTCTACATGAGGAATACTCTGCCATAAAACCTGTAGTTTCACGTGATCATTGTTCATCTTTCTTCGGCCTGTCACTTGGTATTAATTACAGAGAGTCAGGGAGTGGCACTTGTGTGGTGCAAGCATTTATTATTATATTCCAATAATGTACAGATGTCTTTTTCATTGGTCAACCTATCTACTGAAAGCGCTACGCTGATAGAAGAGTTGTGATGTGTGCAGACCTAATTGCAAGTACACAGTGCTTGCAACTTTCATTGGTCACTTACACTTCAAATCATGCAGACCTGCACTGGGGACTAAATAGTTATCTGGGAGGTCATGGATGGAAAATCAGAAATGCCATTGAAAATATGAATGCACAAGAAGATAGCAACCATCTGTGATGATAGAGCAATCACCATGCATGCATGTATATATGTATGCATGTGTGTGTGTATATGTGTGTATGTATGTATGTATGTATGTGTGCATATGTTGTGTGTATGTAAGTGCATATATCCCTGTGAATGCTTCCATTCCACATTTTTACATGAAAGTGTCTGAGCCCAAAATTGATGTTGACGTTCCTTGTTTGCAAATTGTCCTGTAGCTTTGCACTTTTGAAAGAACATGGAATCAAAAAAAATGCTTAATCAAGGGTTAGCTACATGAAGAGTATCTGGCTGTGAAAATAATACCTCGTTAGTATACATTCATTTATGCTAACATGGAAAAACAACCATAAAAAAAAAACAAAAAAACACCAAATGAACCCCAGTAGTACTTACTTGAAATTTTGGTAAAAGTGTAAAATTTGCACATGCTTTCTCACTAAGGTGCAGTCTAGTCATGTTAATCCAAGCACAACAGACACACTGCACGTGAAAGCACCGACAGAAACTGTTCGTTAGCAAACTGGCCGCAGTACCATTTGACACTGTTTTAGTGGAGTTGTTTTGCAAAGGTATATTTTTTTTTATATCTCCTTTCGTTAATTTGACTTGGTTCAAGTTATGAGTGTCTTTCATGAAGTCTGCGAGATCTATCATCGTGATGTTCAGATCTAATTTGAAAGACTCGCTTATAAACTTTATCACTGGACGAGTCTTTATCACACCGATCGCTGACAGTTTTTCCAGTGTTTTGTTTTTTAATGTCTCTCCAATTTGTAATACTTTGTCTAATTGGCTTTTTTTTACGATGGTTTCATTTTTGGTGATATTTTTCAAGGGTGGTTTACTAGGTTTTGTGAATTTGATTGGCACCTGTGATAATGATTTCGTGTGTACTGTTGTGGATATAATCTTTCGTAGTGTTATAATTTCTTTTATATGGTTCACATGCTCCTGGGTTTTACCTGAAAATAGATCAGAATAGAGAGAAATCACCAAAAGGATTTCTAAATTTTTGTCTGTTGTTACATCATACAAAACAAAAAGCTGTTACATCATACAGAGCAAGAGAACATCTACATGTGTTTCTATGTACATGTGCGTATGTGTGTGTAGTGTCAATTTGGTAAAAGTATACCGGACTTCTTTTATTTTTTATTTGTTTTAGTCATACAAATATTTACATACACATACATATATATACATACACACAGATATACATTTATATCTACACATAGACACACATGCATATCAGACACACAGTATTCTCAGTAGGAAAAAAAACCTTTCATTTATTAAGAAACAACTGTTGCCATTCAAAGTCTGTCATCAGATGACCTTTATGAGCTTTGGGTGAAAAAAACCCAACAAACTCATCATTTGTGATTAGAAATAAAGCATTTCTCGACACAATGGACATAACTCTTTAAAGTGTGCACCAACATAAATGATAAATTATAGAATTTTAATTCATTAAGAGACATGGGTATGGCTGTGTGGTTAAGAAATTTACTTTGCAGCCACATGGTTTCGGGTTCAGTCCCATTGCACATCACCATCGGCAAGAGTCATCTACTATGGTCCTGGGCCAACCAACGTTCAATGCCTTGGGAGTGAATTTGGTAGAGGAAAATTGAATATATGAAACCTGTTGTGTGTGTATCATCATCATCATCGTTTAATATCCGCTTTCCATGCTGGCATGGGTTTGACGGTTTGATTGAGGACTGGTGAGCCAGAGGCTGCACCAGGCTCAATCTGATTGTGTGTATCTATATATATATATATACACACGATCCCATATAGACAAAATATCAGTGGCAGGCAGTCTCCTTGATAATCTTAGTAGCTTCTATACTGAAGTAGAGACAACATGTTCTTTGTCTATCTCCTTAAGTTCTTGGAAATTTTAGGCATAATTATACTAATGTGTCCATCTGTTCTAATTTAATTAAATTCTATGTCTTTGTGCAGCTGAAGATTGCTCTACATTTTAAATTGATGTAATGATTACATTGCTCATTTAAATGGAGTTACATGAAAAGATTGTACTGCATTACCTCTGGATATCCTTGTGCTTATTTTGATATATATCATCATCATCATCATCATCATTTAGCGTCCGCTTTCCATGCTAGCATGGGTTGGACGGTTCAGCTGGGGTCTGGGAAGCCAGAAGGCAGCACCAGGCCCAATCTGATCTTTCCACAAAGAAATAACATTACCCTCAACGTAAGGAAAGTGAAACACAACGAAAAGATAGATTAATGCTGAACAATTGTTTCTTTATCAATCGATTGGACCGCATGGGTACTTGATGCTCGTGAGGGTCCAATAAATTGTATCGAAGACAAATGCTGCTGATGACTTATAGATAAATATGTGAGTATAATTGCATATTATATTGATAAAGAAACAATTGTTCAGCATTAATCTATCTTTTCGTTGTTTCACTTTCCTTACATTGAGGGTAATGTTATTTCTTTGTGGAAACAACTTCTGTGGCTATACCAGAATAAGGAGCTATTTTTAGTACTAGAGTTAACCACTTAACGGTAACTCTCTTATATTTATGTATAAATTTGTATTGTCTCCCTGGTTTTTATGTGCTAAGCCACTTGGTGTTAAACTGATGGTATTATTAAATTAATATCTAATTTTTCACCCTTATTTATCAATTCTAATTTATATATATATATATTATATTTTGTGAAATTTGAATTAGTATTTCTAAAGGAAATTTTCCCCCTGTAAGTTTGGAATTATATTCCTTAATATGTATATATATATGTATATACATACATACATACATACATATATATATATATATTATATATATATATAATATTATATATATATATATATATATATATATATATAATATATAATATATGTATAGAGGGCATTAATACACATAAATGCCTCACACTAAGAGGGACAAAGTCATTACTACCAAAATTACAATATATCATACCTAAATGCAGTTCTTCAAAGCAAGACATTTAAAAATGAATTTAGTTCTGTATCACCGTGATTTCACATTTAACTTACGTCTTATGATCCTCAGCAGAACTGATTCTGAACACATCATAAATAAACCACCAACCTTACCTAGGGAAGACGAACAGACATCTATTCACTCCGGCCAAGCACATGGAATGTTTATAAATCATATATTCGGTAAATGGCGGGCTTTTTTGAACTGCATGTCGGGTAGGAAAAGTATTTTGGAATAAATTTAACAATTAAGGATAACTTCTTAATAAGAAGTTATCCTTAATTGTTAAATTTATATATATCATCATCATCATCATCATTTAGCGTCCGTTTTCCATGCTAGCATGGGTTGGACGGTTCAACTGGGGTCTGGGGAGCCCGAAGGCTGCACCAGGCCAGTCAGATCTGGCAGTGTTTCTACGCTGGATGCCCTTCCTAACGCCAACCACTCCGAGAGTGTGTAGTGGGTGATTTTATGTGCCACCGACACAGGTGCCAGACGAGGCTGGCGAACGGCCACCTCGGATGGTGTTTTTATGTGCCACCGACACAGGTGCCAGACGAGGCTGGCAGACGGCCACGCTCGGATGTGTTTTTATGTGCCAAACCGACACAGGTGCCAGATGAGGCTGGCAGGTGCCAGACGAGGCTGGCAGAACGGCCACGCTCGGATGGTGTTTTTATGCCACCAGACCGACACAGGTGCCAGATGAGGCTGGCGGACGGCCACGATCGGATGGTGTTGTTACGTCCCCAAAGCACGGAGGCCAGTCTATGCGGTACTGGCTACGGCCACGTTCGGATGATTTTCTTGTGTGCCACCGCACTGGTACCACAAAGATACAAATTCCATTTATGCTCATCTATTTTGATTTGTTTTGATTTGATTTGATTTTCACTTGCCTCAACAGGTCTTCACAAGTGTCACTTGCCTCAACAGGTCTTCACAAGTGTCACAAGAAGGAAGGTATGCACAGGTGGACTGTCTACGTCGCCGGGTCTTCGGATGGTGTCTTTATGTGCCACCGACACAGGTGCCAGATGTGGCTGGCGAACGGCCACGATCGGATGGTTTTCTTGTGTGCCACCGGTACTGGAACCACAAAGATACAAATTCCATTGATGTTCATCTATTTTGATTTGGTTTGATTTGATTTGATTTTCACTTGCCTCAACAGGTCTTCACAAGTGTCACGCGTGTCACACACTTGCCTCAACAGTCTCCACAAGTGTCACACACTTGCCTCTGCCTCAACAGTCTTCACAAAGTGTCACACACTTGCCTCTGCCTCAACAGGTCTTCACAAGTGTCATAAGAGGGAAGGTATGCACAGTGGACTGACTACGTCGCCGTCGCCGGGTCTTTGGATGGTGTTTTTATGTGCCACCGACACAGGTGCCAGGTGAGGCTGGCGAACGGCCACGATCAGATGGTGTTTGTTGTGCCCACAGCACGGAGGCCAGTCGATGCGGTACCAGCTACGGCCACTTCGGATGGTTTTCTTGTGTGCCACCGTACTGGAACCACAAAGATACAAATTCCATTGATATTCATCTATTTTGATTTGTTTTGATTTTCACTTGCCTCAACGGTCTTCACAAGTGTCACACACTTGCCTCAACAGGTCTTCACAAGTGTCATAAGAGGGAAGGTATGCACAGGTGGACTGACTACGTCGCCGGGTCTTCGGATGGTTCTTTATGTGCCACCGGCACAGGTGCCAGATGAGGCTGGCGAACGGCCACGATCGGATGGTGTTTGTTGTGCCCACAGCACGGAGGCCAGTCGATGCGGTACTGGTTACGGCCACGTTTGGGTGGTTTTCTTGTGTGCCACCGGCACTGGCACCACAAACAATACAATTCCACTGATGTTCATCTATTTTGATTTGTTTTGATTTGATTTGATTTTCACTTGCCTCAACAGGTCTTCATAAGTGTCACGAGAAGGAAGGTATGCACAGGACTGACTACGTCCCAGGTCGGGGCCACGGGTTATGGCCTGACTAGTCTTGCCGGGTCTTCTCATGCACAGCATACTTCCATAGGTCTCGGTCTCTAGACATTTCCTTAGTGAGACCTAAAGTTCGAAGGTCGTGCTTCACCACCTCGTCCCAGGTTTTCCTGGGTCTACCTCTTCCACAGGTTCCCTCCACTGCTAGGGTGTAGCACTTTTGCACACAACTATCTTCAGCCTTTCTTGTCACATGACCATACCAGCGCAGCCGTCTCTCTTGCACGCCACAACTGACGCTTCTTAGGTTCAGCTTTTCTCTCAAGGAACTTACACTCTGACGATTATGAACACTGACTTACAACACATCCATCGGAGCATACTGGCTTCATTTCTTGCGAGCTTACGCATATCCTCAGCAGTCACGGCCCATGTTTCACTACCATGTAGCATGGCTGTACGTACACATGCATCATACAGTCTGCCTTTTACTCTGAGCGAGAGGCCTTTTGTCACCAGCAGGGGTAGAGCTCTCTAAAAACTTTGCCCAGGCTATTCTTACTCTAGCAGTACACTTTCAGCACACCCACCCCCGCTACTGACTTGGTCTCCTAGGTAGCGGAAGCTATCAACTACTTCTAGTTTGTCTCCCTGGAACGTGGCAGAAGTTGGTCTCTGCATATTTCCAGTGTTTATTGCTCTGAGCATTTGCCACAGACAAAAACTATTTTCTAGTTAGCCTTCCTTTGACATTGCTGCACCTCTTATGTGTCCATAGCTTACACTTGGTGCATCTTATAGAGTTTCTACCTACACACTTTTTTACAGATCGAGCAGGGCCATCTACCTGAAGGCGTTTGTGATTGATCTACCTTCCTACTTATTAGAACTTTGGTTTTGGCTAGGTTGATTCTAAGGCCCTTCGATTCTAATCCTTGTTTCCACACCTGGAACTTCTCCTCCAGTTCTGATAGTGACTCAGCAATTAGAGCAAGGTCATCAGCATAGAGGAGCTCCCAGGGGCAACCTGTCTTGAATTCCTCCGTTATTGCCTGGAGGACTATGATAAATAGGAGGGGACTGAGGACTGAACCTTGGTGGACCCCAACCTCTACCCGGAATTCTTCACTGTACTCGTTGCCCACCCTCACCTTACTAGCAGCGTCTCTGTACATGGCTTGCACAGCTCTCACCAACCATTCTTCTATCCCTAGTTTCCTCATTGACCACCAGATAAGGGACCGGGGGACCCTGTCAAAGGCTTTCTCCAAGTCAACAAAAGCCAGGTACAAGGGCTTATCTTTGGCTAGGTATTTCTCCTGCAGCTGTCTTACCAGGAATATAGCATCAGTAGTACTTTTCCCTGGCACGAACCCAAACTGCATATCATCTAGGTAACTCTCTCTCTAATTAGTTCGGCTACAACCCTCTCCGTAACCTTCATTACCTGATCCAGCAGCTTGATGCCCCTGTAGTTATTTGTCTCTAGGGCGTCGCCTTTACCTTTGTAGCAGTTGACTATTATGCTGCTACACACCAGTCATTGGGTATGACCCCCTTGTGTGTATCACCTGGTTAACTATACGGGTGACTAAGCTATAGCCGACACCACCAGATATTTTGAGCATCTCTGCAGTAATTCCTGATGGGCCTGGGGCTTTCCCTGTTTTCATTCATGCTTCTAATTGCCTATCTACTACTAAGGAACTGTTAACTCGGATTGCTGGTCCCTCTGTTGGGTCGACATTCGGCAGACTCTCTTTATCCCATTCATTTTCTTCATTCAGCAACCTATCATAGTGGCGTCTCCAAGTCTCTCTCTTTGCACCCTCATTAAGTGCAAGTGAACCGTCCTCCTTGCGAACACATTTCTCTCCTACCACGTCACGATTCTCTCTCACACACTGTCTTGCAACACGAAATACCTCAAGTCTTTCATCCTCACGACGCAGGACATTGGCAAATTTTTCCTTCTCTGCTCTTCCCTCTGGCTAGATAGACCTGTCTCCTGGCTTCCCTTCTGGCAGACTGATACACTTCCCTGCTACCACCACCGTTCTTCCAGGCCTTCCAAGCCTGTTTCTTTTGTCTAATAGCCCTGTCAACAATTTGTTCCACCACCACGTTATTTTGGGTCTTAAGGGGACTTTGCACCAGCCACAGATCTGGTCAGCGGCTTTCAGCAGGTTGTCCCTCAGAAGCGTCCAGTTGTCTTCTACCCCATGCGTAGCTATACTCCCTTCCATTTCGTCTAAAGCTTCAAATAACATATCTCTAAATCTCTGTCCATTCGCAGGGTCTTTAAGCTTCCAGACCCTTCTTCTCCATGTTGGTCGTCTTCTAGTCGCCCTCTTAGTCCTGATCCTAAAGTCACTAACTACCAGTCTATGTTGTGGGGTGCTTTCTTCACTTGGGAAGGTTTTGGCATTTATAAGCAGCCATCTTTCCCTTTTTCTGGCAAGGATTTAGTCGATTTGGCTAGTATGCCGGCCCGATCGGTAGGTGACCAGGTGGCTTGTCGGTTTCCTGAAGTTAGTGTTGCAAATCATAAGACTATTCGCATCGCAGAACTCCAGCAGCCTGGTTCCCTCCTCGTTGCGGGAACCATAACCGTAGCCTCCATGCACGCCATGGAAGCCCCCAGCACGTCGTCCAACATGCCAATGAAGTCACCAGCCACAAAGAGAAGGTCCCTGTCGTTCGTCAATGATGTGGTCTGCAGTAGGGTGTCATAGAACAGTCTTTCTGTCCATCAGGTAGCCCTGGCTGAGGGGCATAGGCCGATATAATAGTTGCTAAACTATGGTGGAGCACTAATCTAATCTTAATTATTCTGTCACTTACTCTGACTACCTCGATTACCTTATCTACCCATTTTTCGGCGATAAGCATGCCCACACCCCCGACTCCGTCAGTATTCCCAGCCCAGAAAATCTTGTACCTCTCTGTCCTTTGCCTGTGAGGAACCTAGCAGAACCTCCTCTCCACCTCACTTCTTGAATGCAGCATATATCAACCCACCTCCGTTCAAGCAATTCAACTATCTCGCCAGATCTGCCTTTCAGTGTGCCGACGTTGAGGGTGCCAACCCTGAGGCTGTGGGTGGGGGTGGAAGTGGTATTGGTCCTAATAGCGTCATGTACCTGAAAAGAAAACTCGCGTTGGCAGTATTCATAGACAAACAATGGAACTTAAGTTCAAACCTCGTATACAACACTAAACATATCTTGCAATGACTGAACACTACCTTTTATGGAGGAGGTGGGGGTGGCGTAAGACTTTGAGTGTATAAGGGAGACAAGGATGAGAAAAATTTAGGACTTCCTGTACCGGTGGTGGGGGTGGGAGGGCGGGTGCACCGCGAAAACCGGGCTAGTAGCTATAATAAATACCTAAATTTTGCCTAACCTATGGGAGAAGCGTGGACGATAAGGAGCTATAAATTATAAATACATTTATTCTATATACATATATTCTATATATATATATTATATATATATATATATATTATATATATATGGCCTGCTCGCTTAGCTAGCGGGGTAGCGTCATTTGAAGGCTAAAAACAATGCGAAGCGCATTGTGACCAGCGATGTGTAGCAACATTTGATAGCCTGGTCGGTCACGGTGATATATATATATATATGTAAATATATACATATATATAATATATATGTAATACATACACACACATATATATATGTATGTATGTATGTATATATATATATATAATATATATATATATATATTTGTGTGTCTGTGTTTGTTCCTCCACATCGCTCGACAACCGATGTTGGTGTGTTTATGTCCCCGTAACTTAGTGGTTCAGCAAGAGACCAATAGAATAAGTACTAGGCTTACAAAGAATAAATCCTGGGGGTCGATTTGTTCGACTAAAGGCAGTACTCCAGCATGGCCACAGTCAAATGACTGAAACAAATGAAAGAATAAACATCCTTTACAGCTGTTTCAATTAAGACAGACACTCAGAAAATTAATTAAATTAGAAATTATATATATATATATATATATAGTTAAATCAAACAAGAAAGCACAAAAAAACACAACAATGCGAGGACGTGGAACAAATATAGTATTATTGGACGCTCAGGAAAGAAGGAGGGTTTAACGTTTCGCGCGGAGCTCTTCGTCGGAAACATAGGAGAAGGAAAGATCCAGAGAAAGGAAGACAGAGGAAAAAAAAAATCGCCAATGGTACACATGAGGTCACATTTTGAGGTGTAAGTGGTGGCGACACAAGTGGAAAATTGGAAGTAGAAGAAGAACGGTAAAAAAGGAAGAGGAAAAAGTGGAAGAGTCATGGACAAATCTTTTTGATTTCCAATCACGATTTCAGTGACGTACTCCGGAAGAATGGTAACAGTAATCCGTAGGTGTAAAAATGGAATTGGTATCCAAGGCACTTGGAGGGCCGGGGTCCGTGTGAGTGTGCGGTATATAAAGTTAATCCAAACAAGAAAGCACAAAAAAACACAACAACGTGAGGGCGTGGAACAAATATAGTATTATTGGATGCTCAGGAAAGAAGGAGGGTTTAACGTTTCGAGCAGAGCTCTTCATATACACACACATGCACACACAGAAATCTACTTTCCCAATACGTATCTATAAATTTTGCACATTCAAGTATGAGTGTGATTTACCTTCAAACACACATGCACACATCCACAAATGCTCTTTTTTCCCAATATGTCAATATGGACCGCTTTGTGCATGTAAGCATGTAATTTGCTTAAATATACATGCATAGAATATTCATGTTATAGAGAATGTAGGATCTTAAATGAAACAGAATTTCAAATATCACTGACAATAACAACAAAAGCAATAACAAAACCTACAATAAATCACACACACACACAAGTAACAGCTGTTCTATGTAAACTTACTGTTTCTCCCTCCCTCTCTTCCTGTATTGTTACTACAGCACCCCCCTCCTTTCCAAATAATCATAGACACAAGTGTAATGGTGTCTTTACATAGATCTGTATTTATTTGAACGCAATTGATTGCTTTGTGTAGTTTATGTCTCATTTACATTGACACTAATTGACATTATATTTTTTTAAAATGCTTTAAAACATTTAAAGTGGGAGCCTCTACATAGTCATCCAAACTACTAGAAATAACAGCAAGACATCACTCAGATCACACCCTGTTGCCTTGGTAAAGAAGGTTGACAATGTAGTCTCTGACAAAGAAATGAGAGTATGGTCATGGACAGTGGAGGAAAATTGTTGATGGTCTATGCTCTATAAAGAGTAAAAGGCTTACTTTCAACTTACTAAACCATAGTATATTACTGGTACTTACCAGGCACATGCCATTTATGTAGTAAAACACACAAAAAATAAGCGAAACACAGGCAAACAACTGAGTTGGAGGTAGATTTACTTCTGCCTTTATAGCATGTAGAGAAAACGTTGTTGTAGGAATGTACGCAGCATGTGTACTACAGCAGTTCAATGCATAGTTTTAATACTGAGATTGAAAGGCAGGGGCGAATTATGCCTACCTAATCTACAGAAAAATAAAGCATTTTACATTTTATGCATAATAATCAGAGTAACCTTCATAATTTTATTGAATTAGGTGCATATTTTGCCAAAAAATGAAAATGTTGCTATTGATCTATTTTATTTAGGGTAGGCACTGCCTACCTTGTCTCCCCAGGCAGCACGCCTCTGGTACTTACTTTATCTTAATTTGAGAAGGAATAATGAAAATAGTCATTGCGTTAAATAGTATTAATAAAAGCAGCAGCAGCAGGGTGAAGGTGCATGACTTAGAAGTTAGGGTGTTTGGCCCATGATTGTAAGGTTGTAAGTTCAATACCCAGGGGTGCATTGTATCTTTGAGCAAGATGCTTTTTTTCATGCTGTGGACTGGAGCTTTATATACAGCACCAGCACAGGTGCTTTTATATAGATATATGCATTTATTTGTATTTTGTGTCAACAGATGTGTTATCTCTATTGTTATGTTCTATAAATATTTAGCTCTGAAATTGAGTCATTGAATTGCTAGGAATTTTATTGATACAATGTGTGTGTGTGTGTGTGTGTGTATTTATACACACGTATATATGTTTGTGTGTATGTATTTATACAAATGTACACTCTCGGAGTGGTTGGCGTTAGGAAGGGCATCCAGCTGTAGAAACACTGCCAGATCTGACTGGCCTGGTGCAGCCTTCGGGCTTGCCAGACCCCAGTTGAACCGTCCAACCCATGCTAGCATGGAAAGCGGACATTAAACGATGATGATGATGATGATGATATATGTGTATGTTTGTCTTTATATTGACACTGCTACAAAAGAATACACATGCCCAGACAATTATATTTTTTCTTTTTTTCTTTTGCAGAATATTGGAAATGAATGACATTTATTTATAACAACCATGTAATGTCAAGACAAGGAGAAACATGCACACACACACACACACACACACACAGACATATGCACACATGATAGACTTTTTTCAGTTTCTGTCTACCACATCTACTGACAAGGCTCTGGTCAGCTTGTGGCTATAGGAGAAAACATTTGTCTATACATATTCATTAATCATCATCATGTTTTTCCTGTGCCACCAGCACATGTGCCAGTAAGGCGATGCTGGAAATGATCATGCTCGAATGGTGATTTTTATGTGCCACTGGCATGGGAGCCAATCTGTGGCCCTGGCAACAATCACACTCAGATGTGTTTTTAACGTTCCACTGGCATGAGTGCCAATCAGGCAGTAGTGCCAAATCTTCTTCTAAACCATGAGCACAATGCCAATGAGGATCAGCAATTGGAGACTATGAATAATGTGATACAGTCACATGATATATCATATCACTTAGTCTCCACTTTGTGGTTCTTATTTGTATAATAAATTAGAAAGATAACAATGAAAATATATCAAATGTTAGCTTTTTAATGTTCTAATATATCACATTATTCCACTTGATATGGCTGTATAAGTTTCAAGTGTAATCTATACTACATTTTCATAAATGTTAGTGTTTGTATAGTTTTACATGTGGCTTGTGAAAATTTTGTGATGTCACGTTGTTTGTTTGTAAAATTTGTTATGAGAGTAGAAGAAAATATGGATATTTGTGCAGAGATGAAAATAATAAAGATAACACAAGGAGACTGCACCTTACCAAAGAAACTCAAGTGGCATCGAAGTTGTTGACACAGGAAATATTTTCTGCTTGGTTTATTATGAGTAAAAAGAACTCAAAGGATTCTGCAAATTATGTATTTGTGATATATGGAAGTTTTACCATGTACATGCTTTGTCATGGTATAAAAGAAGGGTTACAGCAAATATTCTGCTCAATACCACAGATTTGCTTGTCAGTTGTTTGACCTTAATCGGTTGAGCATGTCCCTTAATGGCTGACGATATGTGCATCTCTGATCACGAGCAGGAGTAGTGGAGGAGCATCAATGCCATGTATTGAGAGGAATTCTGTGGGGTCTGAATAATTAATCTCTAGAGACATGGGTGCTTTGTTCAACATCCTTAAACAAATCTTATTCAGAGACCTTTTGAGTGAGATGGATTACTTGACGTAAAGAAAATTCTAACTGGGCACCCACCTGCAAGGTCATGCGCTGTTTATTTTGATATGAGGTTACCATGTTGCTCACATATAAAGGTGATGGATATGCCTAATGTACCCTTATAATACGGGTATCATGATGGATATATTGGACTTCATATATTTGTACCCAATGTCACTTTTAATGGCACATACAGTTCTCTCATTCAATAATAATAATAATCTTCATCATCATTGTCGTCCGATTTCCATGTTGGTGTGGGTTGGACAGTTTGACTGAAGGCTGGCAAGCCAGAAGGCTGCACCAGGCTCCAATCTGATCTGGCAAGGTTTCTACAACTGGATACTCCTCCTCCTCCTCATCATCATCATGAACAACAACAACAACAAGTTTCAAAAGATAGTGCTCATGGGAACTGCCCATATCCTACATAAAATACTGTCTATGTAATCTCAAATTTTAAAACAAACACATAATTTTCTTATGGTTTCTTAAACATTCTCTAGAACAACACTATGTATAAAACCAAATACATGACACCCTAGGCATAACACCAACACAAACTTCTAACTTCTCTCTTGAGGGCTCTGGGTGAAAACAGAAGTCAAACATATGATGATGATGATAATAATAATAATGCCACTGCTGCCACCACAATCACAACTACCATAATCATCATTATTATAATATTTACTTTTTAATACATGCAAGGTCATATGAAATTCATTGAAGTGGATTTTCTACAGCCAGATGATTTTCCTGTTGCCAACTCTTGCCTGCTTTTCCAGTAAGCTAATATTTCCACAAATTGTTCAAACAAGAATGACAGTTTCAGCAAGAATATTTACATGGAAGATTGCAAACAAACACCACTTGGATGACAGTGACATTCATTTACAATTAGAATGCAATGTCAAAACTACAACACACACACACACACAATGGCTCCTCTCTCAGGTTCCATATGCCAAATTCACTTACAATGTTTTACTCAATCTAGGGCTATAGTAAAAGACACTTGTCCAAGGTGCAATGCAGTGGGACTGAACCCTGAGACAGCGTGTTTCTT
The DNA here is from genome assembly GCF_006345805.1 of Octopus sinensis. NCBI lineage: Eukaryota > Metazoa > Mollusca > Cephalopoda > Octopoda > Octopodidae > Octopus > Octopus sinensis. Next base: position 65,297,448 of record NC_043006.1, read on the forward strand.
GTGAAGTAAACTTCTTAACCACACATCCATGCCTACATCTCATTATCATTTAATGGCCCTTTTCCATGTGGTATGGGTTGGATGGTTCAAGAGGAGCTGACATGGCAGAGAGGTTACAACAAGCGTCAATGTCTGCTTTGGAATGGTTTCTGCAGTTTGGTTGCCCTCCCTAATTCCAACTACCTTACAAAGTGTACTTCGTGGATTTTTGTGGCACCAGAGAGGTCAGCAAATACTCACAAGGCCCATTAAATGAATGGGATATAGTGTTGAAGGAAATGAAAGTATGACAGAGGGACAGGAAGAGTTGAAAACATGGCTTCCCCAGCAAGAAAGTGGAAAGAGAGAGAGATAGTGAGGGAATATCCTGATGGTGTAAAATGAATACAAGAGAAAATAGGGATAAAGAAATAGAAAGGGTAGGTGTGTAGGTCTGTGCACTGCAGTATGAAAAAAGAGTGTTGCACCAATAACACTTAAAAACAACATCATCATCATCATTATCATCATCGTTTCATGTCCGTTTTTCATGCTGGCATGGGTTGGCCGGTTTGACTGGGATCTGGGAAGCCAGGAGGCTACACCAGGCTCCAGTCTGATCTGGCAGTGTTTCTACAGCTGGATGCCCTTCCTAACGCCAACCACTCCAAGAGTGTAGTGCGTGCTTTTTTACATGTTACTGGCACAGGAGCCAAAAGGAGCAGGCATTGACCACGATAGGATGGTGCTTTTTATGTGCCACCAGCATGGGGACCACAACTACAATTTCCATTTGATTGTGATTTGATTTGATTTTGATATACTTGACTCAATAGGTCTCCTCAAGCACAGCATGTCACCCTACGATCCAAGGTACTTTTTGATAATCTCAGATGGACAAATTACAGTTTAAAAGTGATTGATTTTATGAAATCTAGTCTTAAACTCTGTGGATTTATTACAGAACACAATTTACCTTGGGCAAAGGTCTTCTACTATAGCCTCAGGCCAACCAAAACCTTGTGAATGAATTTGATAGAAGGAAACTGAAAATAAGCCCATCGTATATATCTGTCTTTATATCTGGCTGATGCCAGTGTTGTCTGACTGGCTCTTGTGCTGGTGGCACATAAAAAGCACCATTTGAGCGTGGTTGATGTTAGTGCCACCTGACTGGCTCCTGAGCCGGTGGTACGTAAAAAGCACCATTCGAGCGTGGCCAATGCCAGTGCTTCCTGTGCTGGTGGCATGTAAAAAGCATCATTTGAGCATGGCCAATGCCAGTGTTGCCTGACTGGCTCCAGTGCTGGTGGCATGTAAAAAGCACCATTCGAGCATGGTTGATGTCAGTGCCATCTAATCGGACCCCATGCCGGTGGCACGTAAAAAGCACCTACTACACTCTTGGAGTGGTTGGCGTTAGGAAGGGCATCCAGCTGTAGAAACCCAGCCAGATCAGACTGGTGTCTGGTGCAGCCTCCTGGCTTGCCAGTTCTCAGACAATCACCCAACCCATACCAGCATGGAAAGCAGACATTAAACAATGATGATGATGATTCTTTTGTTACATCTACTGTCTTTGAAGATTGTGTTTGTATAGTGCCAATAATTTTAGAGACCTTACAAAATCTTAGTACAGAAATGTATTTTGCTTGGCTGACATTTTGCCTGACATTAATATGTTTAATTTGGAGTTTCTAGCAGAAACCTTTAGAATTCTTAAGTTAAAAAATTTCATTAATCCTAGCCATAAAGGGATCCTCAGGCATGCCACTGTAGCTAAGAGACTTGCTTTGCAACCACATGGCTTCAAATTCACTCCCACTCTGTGGTACCTTAGGCAAGTATCTTTCACTATAGTCTCTGACTAATCATTGCCTTGTAAGTAAAGTTGGTAGACAGAAACAGTGTGGAAGCCCATTGTGTGTGTGTGTGTATGTTTGTGTGTCTGTGTGTGTGTATATATATTTGTGTATGTGTGTATGCTTGTGTGTGTGTGCGCGCGCGCGCGCGTGTGTGAATGTGCATTTGTCATTCATCATCATCATCGTTTAACGTCCGTTTTCCATGCTAGTATGGGTTGTGCCTGTTTATCACCCCTTCTGTTACTTGGCAACCAGTGCTCTTTTTTCCCTACTTTTTTTTTGTTTACATCCCCCATAACTTAGCAGTTCAGCAAATGCGACTGATAGAATAAGTACCAGATTTAAAAAAAAATAAAAACCTAAGTACTGAAGTCAATTTGTTCAACAAAAACCCTTTAAGGCATTGTTCCTTTATGGCTGCAGTCCAATGACTGAAACAAGTAAAAGTAATGTCATCACACAACAAAATGAGTAACTTAATGATTTATAATTAAATAGAATTAATGATAATGATTCATCGACATATCCCACAGCAGTTGACATTTATTCTGGTGCAATTGTAGAAAGCATTTATCTGGATAATTCTTCTGATGTTTTTTTTTTTTAAATATTTATATAAGATTACCCGTGACCAATTGGGTCAACTGGAAAGTCTGAGTTTTCCCAGCAACGGAGTTTTGTTTTGTGGGATTTTTTTTCCTTTTCCAGGTTTTTTCGCATGCTTTCACCTAATGTGACATCGAAATCACGCATAAATGGCTCCTTTCCCCAGAAAGAGAAAGATTTGGCTACTATTTCTTGCACGCCTACTACCACGTAACAAGTATTTCAGGTCCTTTATCTTAAATAGCTGTTACGAGGTAGCAGGGCATGCTAGGAATAGCAGCCAAATCTTTGGAGCTGAGATACATTGAATATACTTGAAACATTTTTTGTAATGGTACTCTTGGGGCGATCTTTTGCTTTGACTCTCAGAACTGTCATCCGGATCAGCTGGTTTTTGCTTGTTAATTTCCATAAACATTTCTTATTTATTTACTTTTGTTTTAAAGTGAAAGATGTATGAACGTGTATATGAAATGGCTGAATGTGTGTGTGTGTGTGCGTGTGTGTGTGTGTGAGTGAGAGAGAGCCACTTACTCTCACATGTACATACAAAAAAGATGTACGCATATGTATTAATGTATGTACATATACATGACAACACACCCCTTCACTCACTCTCTCTCTCTCCTTCTCTCTCTCTCTTCCTCTCCCTTTCATACACACTCGTCCATTTCATATACATGTACTTACATCTTTCACTTCAAAACCAAAGTAAATAAATAAATTTTTTTACAGAAATTAACAAACTCTGGATGATAAGTGAAAGATTGCCATTCACTTGGAAATAATTAAAAAATAAATTGAAATGTTGTCTGTTTAAAGAAAGCTAAAATATAAATACTTACTGTACAAATAACTTACATTTTTGAAATCTCATTCACTTAAAAATATTTCTAAATGATTTGCCAAATAAATACATGCACTATATATTCGCTCATCACTCGTTTCTTATGTCCATTGTCTGGAAATCTTTCATCTCACATCTGTGACCTTTTCAGCGACACTTTCTGGAGACGGAAAGTGATGCTGAAGAGGTCACAAATGTATGATGAAAGATTTCCAGACAATGGATATGAGAAATGAGTGAAGAGCGAATATATAGTGCATGTATTTATTTGGCAAAAAAAAATAGAGACCATCCCGAAATATCTGTTTCAACATACAATTTCACAGGAATGTTGCAACAAAAGTTCATAAACACACAAACATATATGTATATACACACACACACACAAGGTGTATAAGATATTTGAGGACATACCTTTTTTGTTCATTGCTGCATTTTTTGCTAACTCTGTATAATCTGTGTTTCAGAAAATAATAATGGCAGACCTTCAGCTTACTCAAGAAATGAAGAGGCATGCTGCTATTGTGGTTATAAAGGCTGAGTATAGTGATTTAGAAATATCTTGATTTTTAAAAGTTACCAGATCTTTCGTCTACAAAGATTGTAAGGAGCTAGAGACTGAAGATGTAAATGTATCACCAGTATCTAAGCATAAAAAGCATTCTAAACGCTCTGAAATCATCAGAACACCCAAATTTATCCAACAAGTTCAACAGACAATTGATTACAATCCCAGAAAGTCCATGAAGTCAACTGCAAAAGATCTCCATGTGTCAGAAAGAACAGTCAGAAATGTTGTCCACGAAGACATCAGATATAAGTCTTATATGATGAGGAAAAGTCAATTTGTCAGAATAAGCAAAAGTAAATCACTACATCAGATCTAACAGGCTCTAAAACAAACTGAAAGATCCAGCAGAAGAAGAATAGATTTGGTTTTTCTCAAGATCACAAAGTTAACAGATGGTTATGTGCAAACCCTTCTGAAGTTCCAAGTGTTATGCATACAAAATTTCCTGCAACTGTCATAGTTTTAGGGGTTGTCAGCAATGAAGGACATGTGATGCTTTCTTACTTCTTTTCACAAGGCCTTAGAGTTAACTCTGCCACCTACATTGAGGTCCTGGAAATAACTGTTAGGCCCTGAATAGACAGTGTATACAATGGAGGGCCATATGTGTTTCAGTAAGACTCTGCACTATCACACATGGCTCTAGTAACAGGAATGGATAGCTGAAAATTTTCATGATCACCTAACACCTAACATTTAGTTTCCTAATTCCCCAGATCTCAGTCCATTGGACTATTACATGCAGAGAATTTTTGAGAGAGAAATCACAACACCAAAGATTCTTTGAAAGCTGCCATAGTCAGATTAATGTCCAAAATGAACCAGGACCACTTGATTCGAGCATGTAGATTATTTAGATCTCATATACAAGCAGTTGTTGATGCTGAAGGTGGCTGTATTGAACAACATTACAGAAAAGAAAGTTTATTTTTATCTTCATAGCATTTTTGATAAATAAAGTTATCTGTTATTATATATCTGGGTTTTTTTTTATAAACATAAATCTGTCCTCAAATATTTTACACACACTGTATGTATATATATATATATTATATATATATATATATATATATATACACACATACACATATATGTAAACACACACACATACATATACATGAGTCACAGAATGGAGTAGGTAAGATCTGAGATACATATGTTTCACAGCGAGTGGAACCTCAGAAGTGGTAAAAATTCAAGCAAAGTGTATACCGTAGGTCACTCTTGGATTTTTACCACTTCAGAGGTTCCACTTGCTATGCAACATATGTAGCAAGGATCTTACCTATTCCATTCTTTAACTCTTGTATTCTTATTTGCACACCCGGCAACCATGGTTGCCTCCTGTGAAATATAAAAAGAACTTTTTTCAGTTTATTGTACTTAGATATAAAAAAAACAAAAACCCACAACCTTCCATCTCAATAAATCACTATTGTCCCTGAATGTTGTTTTTATATATTTACTACAGATTGCTTGAAGCTAACTTTTTTCCTATACCACAATCCCTGGATCTTACATTTATATATATATGTATACACACACACACACCACACACACACACACATACATACACATATATATATATACACATACATACACACATATATATATAATTATATATATATATATATATATACAATATGTTACATTACTCGGTAGTCAAGATAAAACTCTGAGTTTCAGATGCCGAAGTGGAAATCCACAACACCATCTCTTCGGTTATCTGGCTATTTGAAAACGTTATGAAAAAATATCGTTATGTATATATATATACAACAAGCTTCCAAACAGTTTCTGTCTTAGCAAATCTACTTACAAAACTTTAGTTGGCTTAGAGTAATAATAGAAGACACTTGTCCAAATTGTCACACAGTGGGACTGAACCTGAAACTACATGGTTGGGAAGCAAGCTCCTTAACCACACAGCCATGCCTGGTTGACTAACAAAAGTTTAAGATTTTAAAAAAAATTCGGTAAATATTTAACATTTCTTTGCTTCCTTTGCAAGACAGATGTTTCAGTGTTTTTGTGTTTGGCTTTTTTGTAAGCACTGGTCCCCAAATAATGTTACAAAGGAGAGATTAAAATCAATTATTCCTTTAGTTATAAAATATCTTAACCTAATTAATAAAGAAAGAAGGGAGTTCATGATACAAGATCAACCTCTGAATGCATAAAAAATTCTGGTTTAACATATTTCAAGAAATATGCAGTGATGACTATCACTGCCAATTGTTGTCAAAATTTATGAATAAGTTTCTTTCATATCTTCGTTCTTGAGCAGCTGCAGAAAGAGATTTCTCATTACTCAATAACATTAAAGCTACAACTTGCAACCTCCTTTAAAATCATTCACCTTAAGTGTACTAAAAGGATGTAATTCTTTACTCCAATTCCTATCATCATCATTGATTTAACATCCACTTTTCCATGTTTGAATGGCTTGGATGGAGTTTATCAAAGCCTGTTTTCTATGTTGGAATACCCTTTATGACACCAACACTTACCTATTTCCAAACAAGGTAATACTTGCCCATGGCCAGACATGTTCTTGTAGAATATTGAAAATAAATGTTAAGACAAGGAGACACACTCTCACACTCACATACATATATGTATATGTGTATGTATGTGTGTTTTTGTGTGTGTGTGTGTGTGTGTGTATTTATCTATATATATATACACTTCAAGGAAGTTATATCCTCATTAGGGATTATATAATCCAAGGTATTCCATTAGTTAATCTCTATCATATACTGCAAAAGTCACTGGTATATGTTAGGGATTATTGAAATTATAAATTATCAATATTGAAGGAAAAGAAAAGGGAGAAAAAATGGATGTATGAATAATTTATTTGTATGTTATGAAATGATGAAAATGTCTTTAAAAAAACATAACAGTGCAAATAAATTGATTACAAGTAATTAAACTTGAAAAATAACATAAAAGAACCTATCTAGATGTTTTAGTCCTGTCATATATGTAGGTTCTTTTTTTTTTTCAAGTTTAACTACTTGTAATCGTATTGTTATGTTTTTTAAAGAAATTTTCATCATTTTATAACATACAAATAAATTATTCATACATCCATTTTTTTCTCCATTTTCGTTTCCTTCAATATTGATTTTATATATATATATATATATATATATAAGGAGTGGCTGTGTGGTAAGTAGCTTGCTTACCAGCCACATTGTCCTGGGTTCAGTCCCACTGCATGGCAACTTGGACAGGTGTCTTCTACTATAGCCTCAGGCCGACCAAAGCCTCGTGAGTGGATTTGGTAGACAGAAACTGAAAGAAGCCTGTCATATATATGTTATGTGTGTGTGTGTGTGTGTATTTGTGCGTTTCTCCCCCACTATCGCTTGACAATTGATGCTGGTGTGTTTACATCCCTATAACTTAGTGGTTCAGCAAAAGAGACCAATAGAATAAGTACTAGGCTTACAAAGAATAAGTCCTGGGGTTGATCTGTTTGACTAAAAGGCAGTGCTTCAGCATGGCAACAGTCAAATGACTGAAACAAATAAAAGAATATATATATCTGTTGATTCAGCAGAAGCGATAAATTACAGGACTCAATACAAATGTAGAATATTCTTTAGTATATTATAACTAAAAGGCTCTGATTTCCAAGACTCAAAGTTGCTCATTTCCAATCAACAGCTGGTAAACTAAGCTTAGTTTTCTTTTAATTAAACAGTAACACAAGTTCATGACTATGGAGTTTATGGCATCTTTATAATAATATTACCATGAGAACCAGAAAAGAAATTAAAAATGTGAGCTTGTAGCAACCGTTTTCATATGTATCATTTACAAATGTTCTTTTGACAAAAAAACATAAAGATGTTTCCTACAAACTTTCAGTTGATATTTCAAAAAATAGTCAAACGGTGGATATTCAAAAGAAAACTAAACTTGATTTACCAGTGGATGATCAGAAATGAGAAATTCTATGAACTGGAAATCGAAACCTTTCAGTTATAATGTATCTCTCTCTCTCTCTCTCTCTCTCTCTCTCTCTCTCTCTCTCTCTCTATATATATATATATATATATATATATATATATATATATATATATATATATATATATATATATATATATATATATATAATGGGCTTCTTTCAGTTTCTGTCTATCAAATTCACTCACAAGGCTTTGGTTGGCCCAGGGGCTATTGCAGACACTTGTCCAAGGTGCCACACAGTGAGAATGAACCCAAAACCATGTGGTTGGAAAGCAAACTTCTCAACCACACAGCCATGCCTGCATCCAGTGAATGTAAGGAGAAAATTGGTAATAATGAGGCAGTTGATGAAATCCTGTTTTAATAAAATATATATATATTTTTCTAAAATTCAAGTTGTTTTATGGTGGAAAATTGATAGTGTCATTAGAGAGTTGGACACAATGCTTTATGAGGTTTGTTCTGACCTTGTGTATCCCAAGTTCAAATCTTGCCAAAGTCAGCTGTGCCTTGTATCTTTTGGGGACAAATGAAAAAAGGACTAGCCCAGGCTGGTGGATTAATTGAACTGTTAGAAGATGTGGAGGGCAAGATTCCTTTGGGGTACCTGCTCCACCTCTTCCTGTTTCTGACAGCAGTATCTGCAATAACACTGGTGTCAAATTGTATTGGCCCATGTTGGTGGGCTTTTCCTTAGGGTAAACATTTGTGATATAGAGAGAAGGAAACTTGGAGGCATTGGCAGCTACCAATCTTCCACAAAATATCTTGCCCAGGCTTGCATATACATTTGCAGATGTATGGTCAACATTGACTGACTGAAGGTCATCACAAAATAAACTGGTGCCACTGTATACCCATGTGACAAACTTCCACATAGTCTCCTTCAACCAAACATTGACAGAAGGCACTTGCCCACCCACAAGCATTGACTTACAAATGTTAAATCTAACAACAGCTATCCCTATTGTTTAAAAGCCAGCAAAAGGTCAAAGAAATTGCCCCTAATTCCTGTCCAATCAGAGTAAAGAACAAATCACAAAACAGCAGTCGATCACTATGCTTAAAAACCAATGTTGTCAATATCTTGTTGTTATATTATCTTAACTAAATCACAATGGCACATCAACGTAGCAGAACATTTTTACAAATTCACACTGCTAGCCAGGGCTGTGGAGTTGGAGCCGTGGAGTTGTGGAGTCAGAGTCGTAGAGTAAAATTATACTCATTCTGATTCCAACTTACAATATCTTTATTCTTTAATCTAAACCAGTTAGAACATATAGGCCTACTCAAAGTACAAGCATATGCATATGCTTTATGAAATAAGTAGACCACAATCACTTAATTACATAAAAGGATTCAGAGTCAGTGTCGGAATCAGAGTCAGAGTTGAAATCGGAGTCAGAGTTGGAGTCAAAGTTTTTTGTTTCGACTCCACAGCCCTGCCACTAGCACAGTATTTTAACATGGACAAATACGCAACTGAAATAGAAAAACGCAAATCTTGGCAAAACATCCACATGCTGTAAACCTTTGTGCTGCAGAAGCAGATGTTAGTAGAAAGTAGAAACCAGTTTTGAACCGAAAATCTACATGCCAAACCTACACAGATTCCATGAATAGAGACCTCAAAAATATCCGCTTGTGGGACCACACCATTGATGTCTCGACACAAGTCTGACTCATATTAAGAAAATATAATCACACCACATTCCCTTTAAATATGAGTAGCATGCAACTTAAACCTCTTAAAGTTGCTCCAAATATTAAGCTCACTCTTACCAAAGATCTTTCCTAGTAAACGAATATCTTTAACATAGCTAGGATCACATCATAAAGACTAGCCCATCTCTTCAAGGGCAGAGAGTACTTCAGCTTCCAACAATTACTGGTGGCACTCTACAAGTTTATGTGAGACCCACTTTGAAGTATTGTTCCACCAGTTGTGGTGGTACAGCTGCTGTCACCGTATGCAGACATTTGAGAAAGCTTCTAGAGAAAGGCCACTTGACTGACCGATATAAAGCCATTCACATACATGCTCAAGCCTCTCATCCACAAGAGTACTGTATCCTCTCTCTACCTTTTCTACCACTACTCTAAGGGCCACTGTTCTCTGGTATTGGTTGCTCTTCTGCCACATACACTCAAACTGCTTCCATTTCATTCCTCTTTCATGTTATGTCCAACATGCCAGGACCTGCACTGAACGCAATGACTAGTCTTTCTTCCCCAGGACACTGATCCACTGGAATGTCTTTCCTACACATGTCACGTTACAACGGTTTAAAATAGCATCAATCTCACCAGTCTTGGAGACCCTGAAATAAAAGTATGTGATCCTACATTTCTGACACCCAACATCTGGAGGGGAAACAAATCAGCTTGATGTTGAGTTACAACTCCGAAGCCTTCACAAAATAAGTAATAAAACTGAAACCAGCAGTGAAGCTTCTGCTTAGTTATTTTGCTGATGTTTTATTCATCATGTTGATTTATTCATATACTTGTCACTGTTAATAGTCATTAATCTATCCATATCCTTGTTATTTATATTCCACATGACTACACCAACCTACTACTATAGCTAAATAGCTTCTGCTACTTTGGTGACCTCATTAGCAGAAGTGAGCACTTTGGAAGTAGAGCAATCTTGGGCAAGTATCTTCGACTATATCCATTGTGAGTGGATTTGGTAGACTGAAACTGAAAGAAGCCTATTGTGTGTGCATGTGTGTGTGAGTGCACATTTGTCTATGTGATTGTCCCCTGCCATGACCACCACCACTTGACAACAAGCATAGGGGCATTATTTACATTTGACAGATATTTATGCTCATCTTGTTTGTTGTTAACACAACATTTCAGCTGATATACCCTCCAGCTTTTATTAGGTGTCTTGGGGAAATTTCAAACCTGGGCTCTTGTTCCTAAGGTATTTTTCATTATTATTATTATTTTTAACAACAACAAACAAGATGAGGACAAATATCCATCAAATGTAAATAATGTACATAATTTTTCATCTCTTACATATAGAAGTGTTGGTGTGTTTACGTCCTCATAACTTAGCGGTTTGGCATAAGTGACTGACAGAATAAGTGCTAGGCTTAAGAAAAAAAACAAAAGGTACTGGGAGCAATTCATTCAACTAAAAATTCTTCAAGGGGTTGCCCCAGCATGGCTGCAGTCTAATGGCAAGTAAAAGATAAAGAGAGAATAACAAAAGACCAGAAGTCAAGAGAGGGCTGCTATCATAGAGTAAAAGGGATAGAATGATGCTTGGCTGTGAAATGCAATGCAACATGGTTGTGAGACATGGGCACTGAGTGCAGAGGGTTTGCAAAGGTTAGAAAGAAATGAAGCATGGTTTGATGGATGTACAATAATAACAAAAGCATTCAGAAAGTGCAAACCTTCACAAAGGCAACACCAACGTCCTCTCAACGATCAGCCAGAGATGATTTTTAAAATGAGAATATCTGAAATAAACTCAACTGCTGTCATAAACAAGAATACTAAAAATTAACTCAACTGCTCTCAAAAATTAAGGAAAAAAAAATGGAAAAATAATCCAGAATCCTTGTCCAGTACCAGATTGATCCCAAAATCTAAACAGTTTGTGCCTGTCACAAGAACAAACATCCCTGAAAGTTTCATCTGAATCCATCCAGCAGTTCTTGAGATATCTTGTCCACAGGCAAACAAACAAACAAAGATGACTGAAAACAATACCTCCGCCTTAGCGAAGGCGGAAGTAATAATAGGGCTACAGTAAATACTCTGTGCAATACCACAGATTTGTTTATCAGTTGTTTAACCTTAAACACTTAAGCATGTCTCTTGGTGGCTGACAATATGCGCATCTCTAATCACAAGCAGAAGATGCCCTTCCTGTTGCCAGCCCTTACCTGTTTCCAAGCAAGGTAATATTTCCCTGTGGTCAGACATGATTTCGCAAAACATTGGAAATGAATGACACTGTTTGTACGACAGTGACACTCCTGTACACATGAAATCAACATGCACACACACATGTAAATGATGGAGTCTTTCAGTTTCCACTCACAAGGTTGCCATGTAGAGGGACCGAACCTGAAACCATGTGGTTGGGAAATAAACTCCTTCCGCACCTATTCCATGCCCATGAAATATAAATTGAACATATTCTAAGAGCTGCTACATGAAATATTTTGCAAACTTATTTATTCATATCAACACTTGAACAACTATTAGACTCACACAGCATTCTCACATACTGCGTACACATTCTGTCATACAGTGTTATACTCTCCATACTCTACCTCTAACTACCAATCCACTGTACTGAAATAACACTAATCACTTAACAATTACACTATGCAATCAATATTTACTCACGCCATGCAAACAATAGCCAATTGGGAAAACAGGAGAGACTACTTACAGTAGAGCTACATCATTTGCAGAAACAAAAACGTAAATGTATGAATACATAAACACTGACACTTAGATACATACCCAAATGACCATATATCTCATATGCATTATATATATGTATATATATATATGTGTATATATATATATGGCTTTGCAGGGTATATATATATATATATATATATTATATATATATATATATATATATATATATAATACCATAAAGACAAGATGGAATAGCCGGGACAAGACCAGAGAGAAAAGGAGACATAAGACAGATAACTATTGAAGAGATCAGAGAATGTGTGACAAAAGAAGTCTGATAAATAAACCTATAATAATGATAACAAAAGCTAAAGTGAAGATCAAATAAATAGTGTATGTGTATATTGGGAAAAAGAAAAACCGACCATCCCCAAATATAACAATATATACAGAATATATTCTTTTATTTGTTTCAGTCATTTGACTGCGGCCATGCTGGAGCACCGTCTTTAGTCGAACAAATCGAACCCTGGACTTATTCTTTGTAAGTCTAGTACTTATTCTATCAGTCTTTTTGCCAAACTGCTAAGTTACAGGGATGTAAACACACCAGCATCAATTGTCAAGCGATGTTGTGGGGGACAAACACAGACACATCATCATCATCATTTATCATCGTTTTACATCCAATGATTATGTGTCTGTGTTTGTCCCCCACAATAACACACACACACACACATATATATATATATATATATACAAAGGGCTTTTTTCAGTTTCGATCTTTGGTCAACCCGAGGCTATAGTAGAAGACACATGCCCAAGGTGCTATGCATTGGGACTGAACCAAGACCCTTGTGGTTGGTAAGCAAGCTACTTACCACACAGCCACTCCTGTGCCTATATATATATATATATATACTTGCACTATGACCCGGCAATCTACTTGCAAAACTTTAGTTGGCTTAGAGTAATAATAGAAGACACTTGTCCAAATTGTCACACAGTGGGACTGAACCTGAAACTACAATGCCGGGTCATAGTGCTAGTGCATGCATATACAGCTGCGTGCGTGCGCACATACATGCGAGTACTGTCCAAATCTCCGACCAATCACATACAGCTAGCTGGCATTCAATTGGCGTATCAAGTTTCGGGCATTTTGATTGAGTTTTGGATAGAAAATTCACAAAAAAGTCACTTCTATTGATTTTTTTAATGGCTTTGCAGGGTGACTGGGGAAATGTAAAGATGTGCACGACCACCCTTGGACGGTTTTAAATGACCATAGAAAGTGCGAGCCCTCTAACTGAAAAATTGTGGATTTGTATAAAGGATACACACACACAGACAGACATTTTGCCGTTCATATATATATATATATATATATATATATATATAACGGGAAGGTTTACGAAAATAAACAAAAGACGAAGGCAGGTGGAGTACAAACAAACAAATGTATTAGTATGGCGCTCAGGAATAGAAATAGAACAAGTCTTTTACATCTCGAGCCTATGCTCTTCGACAGAAAGATACACAGAAAAAAAACAAGGAGAGAAACAAGGAGAGAAAAAAAATGCGTGTAGGAGCTAACGATCTATCATGGCGTTCTGACTTCGGGCAGAGGTCAGACGCTAGAGGGTCAGTAGGGGAGATAACAGGGTCAAGTGACTTCCAAAACTATATATATATAGTTGGAATTTACAAAAAACAAAAGACGAAGACAGGTGTATAAACAACAAACAGGTGTATTAGTTTAATGCTTGGGAAGGTGAGAAAGTCTTTTATGTTTTGAGTCTACACTCTACAACAGATAGGAGCATGTGAAAATAAACAGAGAGAGAATAATAATAGCTGTAGTGGCTGGCAGTCAATCATGGTGAACCGTAAAATATTTCACAAACTGTTACTCAAGCTTTCACCTGAATGTTTGTCAGACATTTCTTTGGTGTTTGAGTGCTGTTTTTCCACCTTATTTTGCACCTATGTGCTTACTTGTGTGTGTGTGTATTATTTACACACATGCGCATTATTTACCTAATTAAAATTTAGAGACTTTGAAATTTTTCTATCCAAATGGTCCTTTTAACCTAATATTTCTTACATGCTAATAATATATTTTCTTTTATTATTCTTTTTCTTTTACATGTTTTAGCCATTTGACTGTGGCCAATCTGGAGCACACCTTAAGTCACACAAATTGACCCTAGGACTTATCCTTTGTAAGTTTAGTACTTATTCTATCAGTCATTTTTGCTGAACCGCTAAGTTACGGGGACGTAAACACACCAATATTGGTTGTCAAGCGATGGTAAGGGGACAAACACAGACACAGAAATATATATATATATATATATATATATATATGTATGTATGTATGTAAACAACATATATATATATATATGTGTGTGTGACAGGCTTCTTCCAGTTTTCTGTCTAACAAATCCACACACAAGGCCTTGATTGGCCTAAAGCTATAGTAGAAGACACTTGCCCAAGGTATCACGCAATGGGACTGCACCCAGAACCATGTGGTTGGGAAGCAAGCTTCTTACCACACAACCACTCCTGCACTTATATATATCTATCTATATATATTATATATATATATATATATATATATATACACTTTTCCATGCTTATATAGGTTGGATGGATTTCTACAACCAGATGCCCTTCATTTCACAAACCCTCACATGTTTCCAAGCAAGGTAATATTTCCCCGTAATCTGATATGTTTTCACAGAAGATTGGGAACAAAGGACACAATCTGCATGATGGTGATGCTCATTTACAGCTATCACATGAGGTCATGGCAAAGAGACAGTAACACACATGCACACAAAACAGGTTTTTTTTAGTTCCCTCTGTTAAATCCACTCACAAAGCCTTGGTTACCCTGAGGCTTATAATAGAAAACACTTGCGTCGGAATCATAGCCTTACCAGTGCCTATACATGCACTATACAAATTTTTTTTTATGTACTATAAATCCAATTATATCTCATTAAGCTACAACACCGAGTAAGTTGCATGACCAATATCACAGATCTGTGCAATATATATGCTGTATATACACACACATTCTAGTAAGCAAGCAATGAAAAATGTCGCAATATAGTATATAAGCCCCAACAATGTTGTTTGCAATATACTGTAAAAACCCACGTTTTTACAGTATATTGCACTTTTTTGTGCAAATTACACGAGTAGATCGTTTCCAGAATTTGTTTTGAAATTTTTTTTGTTGTAAAAAAACATGCAAATTGTAAACATTTGTACTGGAATTTGACTCAGTGTCAGAATATGTTTTTACAGAAAAAATAATGGCTTAAATACGCATAATGAAGTTGACTTCTATTTATGCAGGACGGTATAATGCTTACTTTTCTGTATAAGTTTACTAGTTTTTCAAGTCTGATGTTCATGCTGGTAAGCACAATTCAGGCAATATTTTACATTGCTTGGAGTTTCTATCTATCACAATGGAGTACATATTTAATTTCTCCTTCGCAGTAAATGATTCATAAGTTCCGCCCATACTGACAATAATGGTGATGATAAATTTTAAAGTTTGATTGACATTTTATAAGAGTGAAATGGATTAAAATTTCGATTCTCCGTATCAAAGGTCCCAACGAAAATAGGCGGCAAAGAATTCTGTTTACAGTCTGATTGGTCACCTTCCTCTGTTGGTTAAGTAAAGTGTCATCCAAGTTGATGTTTATTGGTAATTAAACTTAATTTGCAACGCCTGTGCATATTTATCAGCTTTGTTTTTGTTGGTAATTCTCATCAACAACTTTTCCTGTGAGAAGACATACAGCAGTATGCTAAAGATCGGACATAATCTCTTGTGGGCAAGAAATGTAAAATAAAGTTTATTATAAACAACAGCTTGTAATTTAATAGCTTTCAATGTGATACAGAAATTATTTTTATTTAATGAAAATTTAATAAAATCTAATCATAAGTAAGTGAAATTATGCTAAATACAACTAAACTGAAAACCTTTTCCCCCTGGCTATATCAGCAATTCTGAAAACATGGGTGTGAATTTTACATGAGTAGAAGCTTTTTTTTAAACAAATTTTATCCTGAAAATCACCTGCGTAAATTATACAAGTGCACAAATTACATGGGTTTTTATGGTACATAGAATTCTACCAGTATCTATTTCACTACAAAATAGTCCAATAATATACTGATTGTATAATTATGTATCATTTGGGTTATTAGTTATTGATTATCAGGCCTAAACACCTACCTGTCAACACAAGAGTGTTCCCTGAACATCCTTTTAATATTACAAAGGAAGAAATCAATATTACAGTTCCTCTATGATTGCCTTCCCTTCACTTACTTTGTCCAGTTCCTTTGTTTTCTATCAATTGTGATCTCATGTCATCTTGTATTGTACTGATGACTAAAAAGGGCAGAATTATCACCATTATTCAAACTATGATTCAATAACTGCAAATACATCCACATGAAACCAATGGTATCATACTGACTGGTGTATATATTTATATATTCACTCACTTGTACCTTGAGGATACGCTCTGACACCTCATCACCAGCATCTTCTTCTCTCCTTTTCCAGCTGGGGTAGCCATGCATCTATTCAAAAGTGAGACACCAGTTCCTGTCCCTCAGTCATGCTCTTGCCTCTCAATACTTGCCATAAATCACCTCCCTCAATACTGCATCCTCACTTTGTCAAGAGATTAAGCTACTTGATGACCTCTCTAGTGCCACTGGTATGAAAAAGCACCCAGAACACTCTGTAAAGCGACTGGGATTAAGGAAGGGCATTCAGCCCAAAGCAGATATAAGGGCTTGACATAGCCCTTTGACCTGTTAGACCCTTTCAAACCATTCACTCTATACCAGCAAGGTATACAGACACTAAATGTATATAATCAAACATTGCACAGAAGGATGACAAAGGAAGAAATGGAAAATTTACACACAAGACACGGACATGCTCTTTCCTCATCAGTTGTCTTCAAAAATCATCGCAATTTCACATCTTTTAAAATGATAATATTGTTAATTTTGGTGGCATCAACTGCAAAAAGCTGCTGAGAATAATGTGTGAATGTAAAGGATAGTGATGAAAACAAACATGACACAGGTAGTTGAGTTAGGTAGATATATTTCAATGAAGCAATTATTGAATTTGCTCGTAGAACTAGTCATGTACTAATTATATATATATTAGCCTGATTACGTATTACATTGATAATTTGCTGTGATTGAGAACACTCATCAAGCCAAGTGAAATCATAGTTGCAGTTGATGCTGGTGTCATGTAACTGGCATGTATAAAGCACCCATTACACACTTGGACTGGTTGGCATTAGGAAGGGCATCCAGTCAGACTGGAACTTGCTGGAACTTACTAGTTCCAGTCAAACAATCTAATACATGCCAGCATGGAAAACAGATGATAAATGATGATGGTGATGATGATGATATCCTGACATGCTTAAATGTAAAAGTAACTAAGAAAATAAGAGGAGAAAGAGGAATGAAAAATAAGCCAGCCTGTAAAATGATTTCCATCAGAGGAAATGCAATTGTAACAGTGATCAGTTGCAAAAATGCCACAAACATTTTTCAAGCCCTCATAAATGTCTGGCAAGACAGTCAGAGTAAAGTTGTGAGAAGGAGTAGTTAACAAAAATGAGATAAAGTAGATTTGTGTCAGACGTGCCATAAATTATTTTGACACTTCATAATAGACTGTACTTTTGTGAATAGACAATAAAGGAATTTTGTGTATTCTTAAATGACTGTTTAACAACATAATTGCCTTACATTTAAACATATGGTTCCAGATCAAATCATTTGCTAAGTTAAGTGGAACTCAGTTTGATATATTTATCATGTCTGTGTTTGTCCCCCAACCACTTGACAACCGGTACTGGTGTGTTTACATCCCCATAACTTAACGGTTCGGTAAAAGAGACCGACAGAATAAGTAACCAGGCTTTAAAAAAAGAAAACACTAGGCTCAATCATTTGACTGAAAATTCTTCAAGGCAGTGCCCCTGCTTGGCCACAACCTAATAACTGAAACAAGTGAAAGATAAAAGATATATATATATATATATTCTTATATTCTTTTATTCATTTACTTGTTTCAGTCATTTCATTGTGGCCATGCTGGAGCACCGCCTTAGTCGAGCAAATCAACCCCAAGACTTATTCTTTGTAAGCCTAGTACTTATTCCATCAATCTTTGTCAATCCACTAGGTTACAGGGACACACCAGCATCGGTTGTCAAGCGATGTTGGGGGGAGGGGACAAATACACAAAAATATACACACACACAAACACACACATATATATATACAACAGGCTTCTTTCAGTTTCCATCTACCAAATCCACTCACAAGACTTTGGTCAGCCCAAGGCGATAGTAGAAGACACTTGCCCAAGGTGTCAGTCTCAGAACCATGTGATTGGTAAGTAAGCTACTTACCACACAGCCACTCCTATGCTTATATATCATCATCATCATCGTCATCATTGTTTAATGTCTGTTTTCCATGCTGGCATGGGTTAGACATGGTTTCTGTGGCTGGATGCCCTTCCTAATGCCAACTACTTAACAGAGTGTGCTGGGTGCTTTTTATGTGTGTGTGTCTGTGTAAGCATGGCTGTGTGGTAAGAAGTTTGCTTCCCAACCACATGCTCTTGGAAAGCAGACATAAAATAATGGTGATGAGGTGTTTGTGCATGTACATTTTTTTGCGAAGACCTTTTGAGGCAAGTAAAATCAAAATCACTGACATGGCCAATGACAATACTGCCCAATTGGCACTCGTGCCAGTGGAACGTTGAAAGCACCACCCAAGCATGATTGTTGCCAGGGCCGCTGACTGGCTCCCATGCAGGTAGCACGTAAAAAACACCTTTTGAGCATGGTCATTGTCAGAACCACCTGACTGGCCCTTGGGCTGGTGGTGCATAAAAGCACCCACTACACTCTCGGAGTGGTTGGCATTAGGAAGGGCATTCAGTTGTAGAAACTTTGCCAGATCAGACTGGAGCCTGGTGCAGCCTTCTGGCTCACCAGTCCTCAGTTAAGCTGTCCAACCCATGCCAGCATGGAAAGCGGATTTTAAATGACGATGATGATCAGAGGAAGGTTAACAGGGAAGATAGTTTTTGTGTGTGGAAGGTGCACAGGTACAATTAACACTAAAAATGCACAGAAAATAGATTCCATCACATGCCAGAGGTGGGGGTGACTAGAAGTAGTTGATAGCTTCTGTTACCTAGGTGACCAAGTCAGTAGCAGGGGTGGATGCTCCAAGAGCATAGCTACTAGAATAAGAATAGGCTAGGTAAAGTTCAGAGAGTTCCTACCTCTGCTGGAAATAAAGGGCCTCTTTCTCAGAATGAAAGGCAGACTGTATGATGCCTGTGTGTGAACAGCCATGCTACATGGCAATGAAACATGGGCTGTGACTGCTGAGGACATGCATACACTTGAAAGAAATGAAGCTAGTATGTTTTGCAGGATGTGTAATGTCAGTGTGCATAAATGACAGGGTGTAAGCATCCAGAGAGAAAATTTGGGCATAAGAAGCATCAGATGTGGTGTGCAAGAGAGACGACTGCACTGGTATGGTCATGTGATGCATATGGATGAGGACAGTTGTGTGAAGAAGTGTCATACTCTAATGGTGAAGGGAGCTTGTGGACGAGGTAGACCCAGGAAGACATTAGATGAGGTGGTGAAGCACAATCTTTGAATGTTGGACCTCACAGAGGCAATGACAAGTGACCAAGACCTTTGGTGATATGCCGTGCTTGAGAGGACCCATCAAGCCAAGTGAGATTATAGTTGTGGCTGATGCCGGTGTTGTGTAACTGGCCTGTTAAAAGCCAGTAACATGTAAAAACACATAAAAACATTAGTTGGTCAGGGTTAAAGTAGTAGACACTTGACCGAGGTGCCACAGAGTGAGACTGAATCCTGTGTGTGTTTATGAGTGAAACACTTAAGCTCCACATGGCTCTGGCAGAAGGTAATGGTGAACTTCTGCTGACTCTTTCACCACAACTTTCTCTCACTCTTTCCTCCTGCATCTAGCAGCTCACCTATGATGGACTGGCGTCCCGTCCAGGTGGGGAACCTATATGCCAAGGAAACTAGCCCTTATGAGCCAGGCAAGGAGCAAACAACATTGGTACTGACTATTATAAGGAAACACTGGCATAACTACAGATGTATACACCGCTGTCTTTGTTGCCTCATAACTTCCAGAAAATTTTTTTCCAACAAATCTTTACATACACCCAATCTACAGGATCTAAGCAATTGTTTGTTGAAAGTTTTGTTAAAAAGTATCCATTTTTCTGGAAGTTATGAGGCAACAAATTCAGGGGGAGGTATACATCTGTAGTTATGCCGAAACACTAACACACTCCAACATCACTTCATCCTGAAGATGCGACTATAAGGCTATAGAAATGTTAAGGATCGATTCTGCTGTTCCGGACAAACTGCAAAGAACTCTTACAAAACCAAAAGAGAAATATTTTCATAAAAATATAGTACTAATAGAAAACAGTTGAACTTTGGACACATGTATGTACACATTTATATGCATGTTGATGTGTATGTATTAACACATGCATGTATGTATACATGTGTATGTATCGTAATCTGTACCAAAACAATCAAGAAAACTACTTAAGGAAGTACTCATGAGCAGTGTACTTATTCAGATATAGACCTTAGGTGGACCATCTTCAATCTTTCTCCCTCTCTCTTTAAATGCGTGTGTGTGTAGAAGGTTGGAAAGGAACACACGAGTTGATATATATATATATATATATATATATATATATATCATCATCATCATCATCATATATATATATATATGGAAAAAAATTCAAGGTAGAAAATGCTAAAATAATTTTATAAAAAAATTTTCAGTACCGGTTTCAGTCATTGAGACTTCTTCAACTGTAAGCATGGAAAACAATAAATTTTGGAAAAGTTAAATGAAAAGTTTTTAAAAAGAATATTTGCATAGTATTTAAATACAAGGGGCATTTTCCTTGTTTCTGCCTGTCTCTGTCTCTCTTGGTTACACTTGTGGGTTCGAGATATATAGCGCAAGATCGAACAGAGGCGCCACTTCCTACAAACGGAACAGGTTTGTAGGAGTATAACGAACACAAGAACTACTCAAGTCCAGAGTCAACTGTTTGCCTTCAGCCCCAACAAACCACCAGTGCCCGACCTGCAGCAGAACCTTCCAAGCACGCAACGGACTAACACACCATGTCCTGTCTTTATCACCCGTGTAATGTCCTTGATCATCGTCGATAACGACGGACAACCTAATAATATATATATATATTTGTTTGTGAATGTGTGTATTAAAGCCCCCCCCCCCCCCGGTAAACACGCCGCTTTACATTTATTATATTCTTAGCATTAAGTTGTTCCATCAGTAATTGCTAACATTATTATTCTTAAACTAGTTCAGAAATAATTTCAACACACACACATTACAAATAATTGTGTTATTAAACACGTTATTAGGTTACGTGGAAATAATCCAGTTTACCAACACACAATTATAACAGATTCTACCCATACGAAATATAGGTTTGTACTGGACACCTGGTGTTTTTGCAAGCACAAACAGATAATGTATTTTCTACATTATCGAACGTGTACATAGTTTTGTCTTTTAAGAAGGTAAGGTGTGATTTTATTTAAATCAGATCTTCCCATCTTAAATTTTTTTTAAAAAACAAAACAAAACGAAGTACACATCAGGTAATGTAGAAAATACAGATATGATAATAAAGTTGGAGAACGTATGTTTATCATACATCTGCTTTATTAGTTCTGATATGTGGCTAAAAAAACATCAACTTCAAGCCTCTCTAATATAACGACAGTCTCTACTGACCAAACAAGTCAGGGGTAACATATCTGACTGAATAAATTTACTCGTCTAGAATTCACACTCCATGCAAACGTTACTGAATTCCTTCAGCAGGACATTCGAAGAAAGGGGAAGATAACACCACAAGAAATACACATTGGAAAGCTGATGGATGGAAGCGAAATTTGGGGGATTGCCCTTCGTACTACATGCGTCAGGCTGCCGCCGAAATATCGAGAATGTGTGCCAATTCTTGAAAGATATGTCATCTGCTACAGACTGGCATTCTATCCAAGAAAGATAATTGTACTTCATTCAATTAACGCATTAGAAATCGGAGTCAAGCACAGTGATTCAGAAGAATTAGAGATATTTTTCGAAGGCGGCACCTTGCAAATTATGTAGCTGAAATACCAACATAGCGCGCTTGAACTAAATTCCTCGTATTGATTTCATTCAGGTTTTCAGAGCCATATTAATTTGCCATTAAAAGTAGCCTATTGGCACATGTGTGTGTGTGTGTGTATGTATGTATGTCTGTGTGCGTGTTTGTATATATACGCATCACTCGATATACGCTAGATTTTTGTCCGCTTACTGGACATGATCGACTCCAAGACTAAATATGATGATGTATAAATAGCTTGACAGACATCTTCAAAAGCTACAAAGGTGTGTAGCCTACGACACTTCACAACTTGTTACTAGTGGAATATTTGGGAATTCGATTAAAAGATGGAAGCAGGTGTGAATTTCCCCAAGAAGAAATTTTCGGCCGCAGATTGGTGCGATGCAATGATTACATACATAAATACATACATGCGTGTGTATTTCACGCGCAAATTTTCTTGCATACACATACAGTCACGTATGAGTATGCACAGTAATTCCTTTTGAGAAAGCACAAGGACAATTCAATGAGGTGAATCCTTATCAATCGATTTCTGCCTATTATCGAACCTGGAAAGATGAAACAGTCTACTCCGTTGCGATTTGAACTCGAGAGAGAGACAGACAGGCAGACAGAGAGAGAGAGCTAAACAAAGTAAAAGCATTTAGTCCGGTCCTCTACAGGAATGAATGAATGGCGAATCCATCCATCCAATACACACACACACACGGACACAAAAGTGGCTTTTTGATGTTGTGACAAGACGTCAAAGAAAAATATATTAGAGATAAAAGAAGAAACATCCAAGTAGAACATAGCTATTCGCCACAGAGAGAGGGAAAATGTCAAAGTACACGAGGTGAAATTAAAGCTGAAATCAGAAGCAACGGATAAATATCAGGAGCGAGCACTCAGACATACATACAATCGAAGTGGTTGGCTTGAAGATGATTGCATAGATATGTGTGTGTTTGTGTTGTTTTCCGTTTAATTTCACCTCACAACCGTACAGTATTTGACACACTGCTTACCTGTTGTCGGTGAAGGAATAGATAAGTAGAGGTAGATGACCCAGAACATGGACACGAAGCTCAGTATGACAATGATCCTCTTCCGACGGTAAAAACATCGTGAAAGAAACGCCATTTTTGAAACTAGTTGTCACGTGACTTTGGCGGTGTTGTTGAGTGAGCGTGTGTTGCTGTTAGTTATCTCTTCTCTCATTCACCAGTGTGTGACAATGTAGTGATTATGTGTGTGTTCTAATAATTTGCAACACGTATATGTCACTATATGTAGATATGTGTGTGTATCACTCTATGAGATTTGCATGTGTAGGCTTTTTAACGGTTGTTTGTCTCTGTATGTACGTGTGTGCGTACGTTATTGTATGTGATTAGTATGTGTAAGTTTTTTTTTAGCGGTGAGATGCATGTGTCACTATGTGTATTTCTACACACACACATAGTGACACATGTTTATACAATATTTACAGACCAACATTCACAGATAAACACATCTTATATACACACCAGTGTGTGTAAGATGTGCATAGAGTATGTGTGCATGGAGTAGGGTATGTGTGTGTGTGTGTGACATGAGGTTATCTAAGTAATTTAGGGTCAGATGTTTTGATGTGCAACTATCTGCGCAAGGGCCTGCTGAAGGTGTCTGCAACTTGGGCAGTCATCTGGAGCACTTGATGCACTGGGGGTCCTGGGTAATGTGTTTAGAATATTTAAACTTAGAGATGCTATGAGAAAAATATGGAGATAATAATAATCTTCATTCTCATCACATGGGTTGGACAGCTATTTTGAGGCAGAATTTCTACAAGATGCCATTCCTATTACCAACTTTACTTTGTTTGAAGCAAAGTAATATTGCTCCATGGCCAGACATGTTTTTGCAGAATATTGGAATTCATTTACAATAATCACTTGATGTCAAGGCAGGGTGACACAAACACACACACACACGCATATATATATATACAACAGGCTTCTTTCTGTTTCTATCTACCAAATCCATTCAAGGCTATAGTAGAAAACACTTGCCACAAGGTGCCATGTGGTGAGTCTGAACCAGAAACCATGAAGTTTAGAAGCAAACTTCTTAGCCACACAGCCACTCCTGCACTTGTAAGACAATAAATATAATGTATTTTATTTTTACATTTAATAAAATGTGATATACATTTTATTAATACAATTGCAGTTTCTACTCCTTGTCAAAAACATTTATAAATTATGCATGTAAAGACACTAAAATTCAACTTGGCCTAGGGCGCCAGCAACCCTAGCAGTGGCCTTGTGTATCTATCTATCTATCTACCTATCTCTAATGTATAAATATATATTACGGAGATGTACTTGCATAGCAAGTGACTTGATCTGAGATCATGTTCTGAGACAAAAACAATTGCAGCATGGAAGGTGTTTAGAAGCCATTTAAAAACAGACAAAACCCATTAGATTCACTTCAACATTTAAATTTAATTTGTCAAAATATTTTCATTGCTTTGAAACTGCAACCTGTTCACTGACAAAATTCCATGCTGCATCTGACAAAATTTGGGGTTTCAAAGCGATGAAAATATTTTGACATAGATTAAAATGTTGAAGTGAATCTAACAGTTTTTGTGTGTTTTCAAATGGCTTATAAACACCTTCCATGCTGCAATTCATCATCATCATCATCATCATCATCATCATTTAACGTCCGCTTTCCATGCTAGCATGGGTTGGACGGTTCAACTGGGGTCTGGGGAGCCCGAAGGCTGCACCAGGCCAGTCAGATCTGGCAGTGTTTCTACAGCTGGATGCCCTTCCTAACGCCAACCACTCCGAGAGTGTAGTGGGTGATTTTATGTGCCACCGACACAGGTGCCAGACGAGGCTGGCGAACGGCCACGCTTGGATGGTGTTTTTTTTTTATGTGCCATCGACACAGGTGCCAGACGAGGCTGGCAGACGGCCACGCTCGGATGGTGTTTTTATGTGCCACCGACACAGGTGCCAGATGAGGCTGGTGAACGGCCACGATCGGATGGTGTTTGTTACGTGCCCACAGCACGGAGGCCAGTCGATGCAGTACTGGCTACGGCCACGTTCAGATGGTTTTCTTGTATGCCACCGGCACTGGTACCACAAAGATACAAATTCCATTGATGTTCATCTATTTTGATTTGTTTGGATTTGATTTGATTTGATTTTGATTTTCACTTGCCTCAACAGGTCTTCACAAGTGTCACAAGAAGGAAGGTATGCACAGGTGGACTGACTACGTCCCAGGTAGGGGCCACGGGTTATGGTCTGACTAGTCTTGCCGGGTCTTCGGATGGTGTTTTAATGTGCCACCGACACAGGTGCCAGATGAGGCTGGCGAACGGCCACGATCGGATGGTGTTTGTTACGTGCCCACAGCACGGAGGCCAGTCGATGCAGTACTGGCTACGGCCACGTTCAGATGGTTTTCTTGTATGCCACCGGCACTGGTACCACAAAGATACAAATTCCATTGATGTTCATCTATTTTGATTTGTTTGGATTTGATTTTGATTTTGATTTTGATTTTCACTTGCCTCAACAGGTCTTCACAAGTGTCACAAGAAGGAAGGTATGCACAGGTGGACTGACTACGTCCCAGGTAGGGGCCACGGGTTATGGTCTGACTAGTCTTGCCGGGTCTTCGGATGGTGTTTTAATGTGCCACCGACACAGGTGCCAGATGAGGCTGGCGAACGGCCACGATCGGATGGTGTTTGTTACGTGCCCACAGCACGGAGGCCAGTCGATGCGGTACTGGCTACGGCCACGTTCGGATGGTTTTCTTGTGTGCCACCGGCACTGGTACCACAAAGATACAAATTCCATTGATGTTCATCTATTTTGATTTGTTTTGATTTGATTTTGATTTTGATTTTGATTTTCACTTGCCTCAACAGGTCTTCACAAGTGTCACAAGAAGGAAGGTATGCACAGGTGGACTGACTACGTCCCAGGTAGGGGCCACGGGTTATGGTCTGACTAGTCTTGCCGGGTCTTCGGATGGTGTTTTAATGTGCCACCGACACAGGTGCCAGATGAGGCTGGCGAACGGCCACGATCGGATGGTGTTTGTTACGTGCCCACAGCACGGAGGCCAGTCGATGCGGTACTGGCTACGGCCACGTTCGGATGGTTTTCTTGTGTGCCACCGGCACTGGTACCACATAGATACAAATTCCATTGATGTTCATCTATTTTGATTTGTTTTGATTTGATTTTGATTTTCACTTGCCTCAACAGGTCTTCACAAGTGTCACAAGAAGGAAGGTATGCACGTCCCAGGTAGGGGCCACGGGTTATGGCCTGACTAGTCTTGCCGGGTCTTCGGATGGTGTTTTTATGTGCCACTGACACAGGTGCCAGATGAGGCTGGTGAACGGCCACGATCAGATGGTGTTTGTTACGTGCCCACAGCACAGAGGCCAGTCGATGCGATACTGGCTACGGCCACGTTCGGATGGTTTTCTTGTGTGCCACCGGCACTGGTACCACAAGGATACAAATTCCATTGATGTTCATCTATTTTGATTTGTTTAGATTTGATTTTCACTTGCCTCAACAGGTCTTCACAAGTGTCACAAGAAGGAAGGTATGCACAGGTGGACTGACTATGTCCCATGTAGGGACCACGGGTTATGGCCTGACTAGTCTTGCCGGGTCTTTGGATGGTGTTTTTATGTGCCACCGACACAGGTGCCAGATGAGGCTAGTACCACATAGATACAAATTCCATTGATGTTCATCTATTTTG
This sequence comes from Octopus sinensis, assembly GCF_006345805.1. Lineage (NCBI taxonomy): Eukaryota > Metazoa > Mollusca > Cephalopoda > Octopoda > Octopodidae > Octopus > Octopus sinensis. The sequence goes on from NC_043006.1 coordinate 65,324,822, forward strand.
ATTTGTTTAGATTTGATTTTCACTTGCCTCAACAAGTCTTCACAAGTGTCACAAGAAGGAAGGTATGCACGTCCCAGGTAGGGGCCACGGGTTATGGCCTGACTAGTCTTGCCGGGTCTTCGGATGGTGTTTTTATGTGCCACCGACACAAGTGCCAGATGAGGCTGGCGAACGGCCACGATCAGATGGTGTTTGTTACGTGCCCACAGCACAGAGGCCAGTCGATGCGATACTGGCTACGGCCACGTTCGGATGGTTTTCTTGTGTGCCACCGGCACTGGTACCACAAAGATACAAATTCCATTGATGTTCATCTATTTTGATTTGTTTTGATTTGATTTTGATTTTCACTTGCCTCAACAGGTCTTCACAAGTGTCATAAGAAGGAAGGTATGCACAGGTGGACTGACTACGTCCCATGTAGGGACCACGGGTTATGGCCTGACTAGTCTTGCCGGGTCTTTGGATGGTGTTTTTATGTGCCACCGACACAGGTGCCAGATGAGGCTGGTACCACACAGATACAAATTCCATTGATGTTCATCTATTTTGATTTGTTTAGATTTGATTTTCACTTGCCTCAACAGGTCTTCACAAGTGTCACAAGAAGGAAGGTATGCATGTCCCAGGTAGGGGCCACGGGTTATGGCCTGACTAGTCTTGCCGGGTCTTCGGATGGTGTTTTTATGTGCCACCGACACAGGTGCCAGATGAGGCTGGCGAACGGCCACGATCAGATGGTGTTTGTTACGTGCCCACAGCACGGATGTCAGTCGATGCGGTACTGGCTACGGCCACGTTCAGATGGTTTTCTTGTGTGCCACCGGCACTGGTACCACAAAGATACAAATTCCATTGATGTTCATCTATTTTGATTTGTTTTGATTTGATTTTGATTTTCACTTGCCTCAACAGGTCTTCACAAGTGTCACAAGAAGGAAGGTATGCACGTCCCAGGTAGGGCCCACGGGTTATGGCCTGACTAGTCTTGCCGGGTCTTCGGATGGTGTTTTTATGTGCCACCGACACAGGTGCCAGATGAGGCTGGTGAACGGCCACGATCAGATGGTGTTTGTTACGTGCCCACAGCACGGAGGCCAGTCGATGCGGTACTGGCTACGGCCACGTTCGGATGGTTTTCTTGTGTGCCACCGGCACTGGTACCACAAAGATACAAATTCCATTGATGTTCATCTATTTTGATTTGTTTTGATTTGATTTTGATTTTCACTTGCCTCAACAGGTCTTCACAAGTGTCACAAGAAGGAAGGTATGCACAGGTGGACTGACTACGTCCCATGTAGGGACCACGGGTTATGGCCTGACTAGTCTTGCCGGGTCTTCGGATGGTGTTTTTATGTGCCACCGACACAGGTGCCAGATGAGGCTGGTACCACATAGATACAAATTCCATTGATGTTCATCTATTTTGATTTGTTTAGATTTGATTTTGATTTTCACTTGCCTCAACAGGTCTTCACAAGTGTCACAAGAAGGAAGGTATGCACAGGTGGACTGACTATGTCCCATGTAGGGACCACGGGTTATGGCCTGACTAGTCTTGCCGGGTCTTCGGGTGTTGTTTTTAAGTGCCACCGACACAGGTGCCAGATGAGGCTGGTGAACGGCCACGATCGGATGGTGTTTGTTACGTGCCCACAGCATGGAGGCCAGTCGATGCGGTACTGGCTACGGCCACGTTCAGATGGTTTTCTTGTGTGCCACAAAGATACAAATTCCATTGATGTTCATCTATTTTGATTTGATTTGATTTTCACTTGCCTCAACAGGTCTTCACAAGTGTCACAAGAAGGAAGGTATGCACAGGTGGACTGACTACGTCCCAGGTAGGGGCCACGGGTTATGGCCTGACTCGTCTTGCCGGGTCTTCTCACGCACAGCATATTTCCATAGGTCTCGGTCACTATATCATCATTTAACATTAGGTTTCCATGCTGGCAAGGGTTGGATGGTTTGACAGGGGCTGGCAAGGCCAGGAACCACACCTGGCCCTTCCTAATGCCAACCACTTTACAGACAAAGACCTCCCAGCTGAGAGAAGGAGACCATGATTTTTACTTAGCTCGACATGTCTTCTCAAGCACAGCAAATTGTCAGAGATCTTAATCTCTTGTCATCTCCTCTTTGAAGCTCAAAATCTAAAGATCATTTCTCACTTCTTCATCCCATGTCTTCTTGGGTCTATCCCTTTCACAGGCTCCCTTCACAGTTAGAGACTGGTTCTTCTTTATGCAGCTGTCCTCATCCATACATATTACCTGACCATACCACTACAGTCTTCTCTATTGACACTGCATCTAATGTCTGACTTCTCTCTTGCACACACACACACACATTTACATATTTATATACCATGTATAGTAGTTGTTTATGTATACATAGATACTCTGAATTACAAATATCTTTTATCTTTCACTTGTTTCAATCATTGGGTCTCAGTTATGCTCAGGCACCACTTTAAAGGGTTTAGTCAACCAAACCAACTCCAGTACTTACTTTTAAAAGCTGATGCAGCAGTATTGTTGTATTTTGGGGTTCCACGCATGCATACACACACACACACACACACATATATTCGATGAGATTCCATCATTTTTGTCTACTACATCCGCTCACATGGCTTTAGTCAGCCTGGGTCTCTTGTAGAAGAAATTGTCTGACAGCCATGACTCGATCCTCCTGCTTTGTGGCATGGTGCAGAGTCCTGTTGCCAGACACAGGGTCGGTCTTCCAGCAGCCACCCTCTTCACCCAGGGCAGGACTACCTCATCCAGGCACTTAATATAAGCCTCTGTGTTGAGTCTGAGGTCTTGTGGGAAGATGAATGGAGGCATAATGTTGCCATCACTAGTGATCACTCCCTGCATGATGGCCAATATAAGAGTGTGTTGAGAATGATAGCAGATCTGAGAGGTCTTGAGCTGGAGTATGGCAGAGGAGAAAGTGTGAGCACAGAAAGGTGATCAGTGGAAATTGTGTCCAAAGGGATGATAATGTGAATGAGAGATGGAAGTGATTGCAGAGAGAAGGAGGTCACTAAAACTGCAAAGAAAGGAAAGGCATATGTGTTGATTCTACTGTCATAATTACAGCAGACAAGTAGTGCCGTAGATAGAAGAATGATGGTTGTTAGGGAAGAATGCTTGATGTAGTAGAAAGGACAGAAGGGTAGAAGAGTAGAGTTACACATGTACAAGTACAACCAAGGGGGTTTAGGACATAATGATGGATGGCTCTTCTTGAGCACAACAAATTGCCAATATTCTCAATCCTTTATCATCTCCTCCACAAATAGATATCTTTACTCTTACTCTTTTACTTGTTTCAGTCATGTAACTGTGGCCATGCTGGAGCACTGCTTTTAGTTGAGCAAATCAACCCCAGGACTTATTCTTTGTAAGCCTAGTACTTATTCTATCTTTTGCTGAACCGCTAAAAATAGAGATTTTTAGGCAAAACGTTTGGAAGGGGACGGGGAGAGGAGTTTCTGGAAAACAGAGTTTTGGATCAGACATCCCATGTAATTTGGAATTTCTCCATTTTGACAGGGATCTTTTACAATGTTTTTCACCAAAGTCTTCAGAATGATGGGAGACATCTTTTCCCAAAAAAAGAAAATAATTTTGAAAAATATTTCTTTCACTCCCACTACCCCCTCACCACCCCAGTCCGAAACGATTTTGACTATTTTTTTTTTCACTATGCACTTAAGACCCATGAGAGAAACATTTTCAGTTTTAAAAAAAATATTGTTAATAGTTTCAAAGGAAAAATGAGCATTAGTACACATGGTTCAATTCCCATATGTACAAATACACATTTTTTCTGTCATGGGTTTACATGTCTCAATATTAGACTACTTTCTGTTGTCAATGCATACAGTGAAAATTTATAATTATATTTACAAAATTTTCACTTATCACCATTTCTTAATGTACACAGAATATATATATATGTGTGTGTGTGTGTGTATGGATTTGGTAGACGGAAACGGAAACTGGAAGAAGCCCATCGTATATACACATATATGTGTGTGTATATGTTTGTGTGTCTGTGTTTGTCCCCCCAACATCGCTTGACAACCGATGGTGGTGTGTTTACATCCCTGTAACTGAGCAGTTCAGCAAAAGAGACTGATAGAATAAGTACTAGGCTTACAAAGAATAAGTCCTGGGGTCGATTTGCTCAATGAAAGGTGGTGCTCCAGCATGGCCGCAGTCAAATGACTGAAACAAGTAAAAGAATAAAAGAATACATACACATATATGCACATAATACAGAGCTTGCCAAAAAAATGTATACACACTTCCAGAAAGGAAAAAAATCTGTATAAATATTTTAATTCAGTATTATTGCTATTTATTTAGTGTTATTGCAATAATTTGATAAAATATGAAAAAAGGGTGTCTCTTTTTATAGGAGTACTTATACAAGTCAAATATTGATACAGATGTGCGGATGGCACGTAAAAAGCACCCACTACACTCACGGAGTGGTTGGCGTTAGGAAGGGCATCCAGCCGTAGAAACACTGCCAGATCAGACTGGGCTTGATGCAGCCTTCTGGGTTCATAGACCCCAGTTGAACCGTCCAACCCATTCTAGCATGGAGAGCAGACGCTAAATGATGATGATGATGTTGATGATTTTTCCTTTCCAGAAGTGTGCATACATTTCTTTGGCAAACTCTGTATATACATACACCATATTTTTCAGCGTGGTTGATGCAGCATTATGAAAGATGTGTCCTGATTTTGGAAATTTTTATACTTATGAATGCCCCACCTGCAGACTTGAGCTTTGACCAGTGAGCACACACAAAATACTTGTTATCAGATAAAATCGGAAAGTAAACTGACAGAATGCTAATATCCATTGTTCAGAGAAATCACCAAACAATGGACACCTATCTGGTTAATTTAGGGTTAATTTAGCAAAGCCCAAAGTCCTGATAAGTAGGAAAACAGACAAATCATCGATCCCTTCAGAGAAATGCCCCTGCTCAATATGTAAAAGAGGTATCATGAGTAACTGCAAATGGTGTACCCAGTGCAAGCTATGGACACATAAGAGGTGCAGTGGTATCACTGGAAGACTAACAGAGAAAGTAGTCTTTACATGTGGCAGATCTGCAGGTACATTAAACACCAAGAATGTACAAAAAATTGACTCCCACAAAAGTCAGGGGGTCTCCTTAGAAATAGTAGACAGCTTCTGTTACTTAGGTGACCAAGTTAGTAGTGGTGGAGGTTGTTCTGAAAGCATAGCTGCTAGAATAAGAATAGGCTGTGCAAAATTCAGAGAGCCATGACCGCTGTTAGTAACAAAGGGTTTCTCCCTCAGAGTAAAAGGCAGATTGCATGACGTCTGTATATGAACAGCTATACTACATAGCAGTGAGACATGGTCTGTGACTGCTGAGGATATGTGAAGGCTTGAAAGAAATGAAGCCAGTCTGCTCTGCTGGGTGGGTAATGTCAGTGTGCATATACAATAGAATGTAAGTAATTTGAGATGAAAACTGGGTATACGTAGCATCAGATGTCATGTGAACAAGAGAAGACTGCACTGGTATGGCCATGTAATGTATATGAGTGAAGAGATTTGCATCAAGAGGTGCAGATCTCTAATAGTGGAGAGAACAGATGGAAGGGGTAGACCCAGGAAGATGTGGGACAAAGTGGTGAGAAATGATCTTCAGATGTTGGGCCTGACAAAGGGGATGACAGGAGACCAAGACTCTAAGCAGCTTGCTGTGCTTGAGAAGATATGTCAAGCTAAGCTAATCATGGTTGTCTTTGCATACAGGCATGTCCCCTGCATCTCTCTCTCCAGCTGAGCATTCCTAATTTTGTGGGCTTGTGGGTGCTGGTGCCACATAAAAAGCACTTGTACCAGTGCTACATACAAGCACCCGTGCTGGTAGTGCATACGAGCACTCAGTACACTGTAAAGTAATTGGAACAAAGAAGGGCATCCAGCCATAGAAACCATGCCAAAACAGATACAGGATCAGGGCAGCTTTTTAGCTGACCGGCTCCTGAAAAAATTGTCCAATTCATGCAAGCTTGGAAAATAGAAGTTGGATGATGATGATTATGATGATGATGATGATGATAAATATATCAATATTTGACAGAAGTAACAATGGATTCAAGGGCCGAAAGTTTCATGCATTAACACTTATAAAACTAGTTAAAAATCAAGGAGTTATAAATTTAGAAACCGGTGCTAATTTCATCTGGAACTATCCAGGGAAATACCATTATCCCTGGTATATAAATTTATAACCCCTTGATGTGTAACTAGTTTGGTAAGTGCTAATGCACACAAAACTCTTGGCCCTTGAGTCATTCTGTCACTTCTGCCAAATATAAAAAAAATATATATGTATATTTATATTTTCTGTACTACTTTTCTTGATTGTATCCCCAAACCAGTACACACAACACAAACACATGTATATATAAATAAATGAATTTGAATAGATATATTTATTTTCAAGCACTGACAATAGTACCCCAACAGTCTTCCTGCCCATGCTTCCGTGCCCACAGCTTTAAGGCCACCACATTCAATATTGGCAGAGGGAAAAGGACTAGAATGCAGAATGGAGATATGTGGATGTGTGCTGTGTGCAATAGCTAAGATGGATAGGAGCCTCAGTTAGATTCCTCATGGGCAAAGAAAATAGCTGCAAGTTCTTTTGGGTATGCAACAGCAATGGGGTGGGTTGTGTAGCCATACTTTTGGCAGAAAAATGGGATAAAGTAATCGTGGTATTTAGAGTGTGTGATGGAATAGTTAAACTGAGACTAGTTTTAGATAAATCAGAAGGACCAAGTTAACAGGGTCCTTTTGCAGACCATCTTGCTAAAGAATGGCAGTGACTTTCCTGGTGTGGCTGGTGACCGCAACCAACATTGAAATGGACTCTATGATATACATAAAGGTTACAGCTTTGGCTCTAGAAATGAGGAAGATTCTGGAAGAAATGCCACTAAGCATTTTACCTAGTTCCCTAACAATTATGTCAGCTCATCACTTTCTATTTGGTAAATAATGACAAGGTAAATAACGACAATAATGTGTCCAAGGTGGCAAGCCGGTAGAATTGCCAGCATGCCAGTTAAAATGCTTAGCAGAATTTTGTCTGTTTTTATATTCAGAGTTCAAATTCTGCCACGGTCAGCTTTGCCTTTCATCCTTTTGGGGCCAATAAAATAAGTACCAGTTGAGCACTGGGGTTGATGTAATCGACTTACCCTCTCTGCTGAAATTGCTGGCCTTGTACCAAAATTTGAAACCAGTGAATAAAATGTTAGCTAAAATAGCTAAAATATATCTAAAAATATATATATTTTGTAATATAGTATAGCATTGTTATGAACCCCTGTTAACAGACCAGGACTTTGTTAATTGAACGCCTACATTTATGCCTAATCAGTGAACACTTATCACATTACAGTATTAACTAGATGCATTTTATTGTGCCATTGGTACTTGAGGGGCCCCTCTACCTTGTATTAGTTTTTATTCAGCTACTAGTTTGCTTCTGTTGTCCATTTTTACCTCTTACATATAATCATCATCATCATCATTATCATTTAATGTCTGCTTTGGAAGCTGGCATGGGTTGGATGGTTTGACTGAGGGCTGGCCAGCCAGAAGGCTGCAGGCTTCAATTTGATCTGGCAAAGTTTCTACAGCTGGATGCCTTTCCTTAAGCCAACCACTCTGAGAGTGTAGTGGGTGTTTTTTATGTGCCATCAGCATGAGGACTAGTCAGGCAGCACTGGCAACGACCACGCTTGAATGGTGCGTTTTATGAGCCACTGGCATGGGAACCAGTCAGGTGACACTGGCATCGACCACTCTTGAATAGTACTTTTCATGTGCCACCAGCATGGTAGCCAGTCAGGTGGCACTGATATCGACCACTCTTGAATGGTAGTTTTCATGTGCCACTGGCATGGGAGCCAGTCAGGTGGAACTGACATCAACCACTTTTGAATGGTACTTTTCATGTTCCACCAGAATGAGAGCCAGCCAGGTGGCACTGGCATCGACCACTCTTGAATGGTACTTTGCATGTGCCGCCGGCATTGTGTTTTAATTCCTTTCAGCCGTTTAGTATTCAGATTATTTTGTCAAATGTAAAAATTATTTATTCACATTGTTTCAGATTAATCCTGTATCATCTTGCAACTTTGAAATTTCAATGATGTGATTGTGTATTTTTAGAATGACATTGTAGGGTAGGTGTGAGAAGTCAGAACTGGCTTGTTCAAACATAAAACAAATAGAATATTTGGACCGGATATAGCTGGTTTAAATGTTAAACAGTTAAGTCCATGTGTAATCTAGAGCAGTGGTTCCCAAAGTGGGCAGTATTGCCCCCTGGGGTGGGGTGGAAAGTTCCAAGGGGAAGTTGAAGAAAAATAGGGTAATAATGGAGTAGCGATACATGCAAAATGTGGGGTGATAATGGGGTAGCGATTCATGTAAAAAACAACAAAATAATGGGTTCATTAGGTTAAGTTTTATTTATGTAATACAGTTGCTTTGAATTTATTTCAGAAAGAGGTCAATGTTTGTGCTGGTTAGTTGGGGTGGGTGCAGTAGGAGTGTGGCCTGGGTATCAAGGGGGTGGCAATCCGAAAAAGTTTGGGAACTACTGATCTAGAGCACTAGCAAGAGATATCCATCTGTCTCAATCTTTGGTATAGCAGGTTTAGCCGCCTGCCAGCACTTCAGTTTCTGTGGGCCTTCTCCGTGATGGTTTTTTTAGTGCCACGTTTTCCTTGGTGAGAGGAAGGAATTCCACATCAAGGTTTATTTTCAGCTTTCAATATATTGCTTTATATGCAGTCTCTGAGGACTTACCTCCCCTTACCATGATCTGTTTCATATGTTCTTTTATTGGTTATTCAGTAGCAATGAGGAAATATGATTGTGCAGGGCTACTGATCCTCTGCCTTCCACCTACTTCCTTTCTCAACCAGGCTTGTCAGCCACCCTAATGTAGACGGTGATATCATAATATCTCCATTAAAAACTTCTTTCTCCATATAATACAGTGGAAAAAGGAAATAGCTTGAAAATATTTTTGTCTTTTAGTATGAAAATATATAGATAATTTGATATCTATGTATCACACCCATAACTTATACAGGCACACACACACAAACACACACACACACACGCATAAAGACAAACACATACACACAAGCACTCATACATACACTTACACACTCACACATGCACACACACACACATCCAACACACTCATTCAGTCACACACACACACATCTCGAACACACACTCATTCAATCTCACACATGCACACACGCAAACACACACACATACACACACACATGCACACACACACACACACACACACACACTCACACATGCACACCATTCATTCATCCACCAGGGCATGTATCTCTTCACCCAAAGGACCTTTTCTCTCTTGACTCCCCTAGTATCAGCTTTCTACATTTCATACTAGCTCCCCTTTCAAGGATCTACCTTTGTCATCATGCACATCTTGTCAGTTTAAGAGGACACATTTTTTAGGCACCTGGAAGGAATTCAAACTCAATACCATAAGATATCTGGTCTAACATCCCCTTACAGATCCACCAATCCACGGTCCAGGGATAGTACTTTGTTTATTGACCGCCAAAGGACAAATGACAAAGTTGACCTTGGCAGGATTAGATCTCAGAGAAGAGAGAGTCACAACAAATACCACAAGGTTTGACTCCAATGCTCTATCGACTCATCCAATACACACACACACAGAGTCTATTGAGAAAAGTATAAGTGATAACCTGCAGATAAAATTATTTTTGATGGTCAAGGCCAGAATCTCTGTCTATCTGTCTCTCTGTCTCTCTCTGTCTCTCTTTCACACACACACACACACATACACGGATGCATGCACAGTGTTATTTCAGTGATGCAAACTTAGATAAAGACCAGTTTAAGGCTAAAAAGGGAAACCAGACCTATCGACATGATTCAAACACACACATCTACGATTAGTCACACAAACGGATGTGTTGTTGGTTACACCAACAGCAAAACTTACAAATCCCTCCATCACAAATAAAGTACTACATTTTCTTTTTTTCTTTTATTTTTGTTTATTATTTGCTGTTATTGTATTTTATTAATGTGTTTTATTTGAATTATTTTTGACTTTTCTATTTATATCTCTTCCAGATAATCTGTCAGATACTTAGCATAGCAGGACAGGTTATGCTGCTGCTGCTGCTGCTACTGCATCATCAACATCTTCTTCTTCTTCTCATTCCACTTCCTCCTCCACCTCCTCCTCCTCATTTTCTTCTCCTTCTGCTTCCTCCCCTCCCTCTCCTTCTCCTTCCACTTCTCCTCCTCCTCCTTTTTTTCTCCTTCCCCTTCCTCCCCTCCTCCTCCTCATTTTCTTCTCCTTCCTCCTCCTCCACCTAATTTTCTTTTCCTGCTGCTTACTTCTCCTCTTGCTCTTCCTCCTCCTCTTGCTCTTCCTCCTCCTCTTGCTCTTCCTCCTCCTCTTGCTCTTCCTCCTCCTCTTGCTCTTCCTCCTCCTCTTGCTCTTCCTCCACATCCACTTCCACCACCACCACCACCATGTATGGATGGGGACAGCTGTGTGAAGGAATGTCACAGCCTAACAGTGGAGGGAGCCTGTGGAAGAGGTAGACCCAGGAAGACATGGAATGAGGTGATGAAACATGACCTTCGAACATTGAGCCTCACAGAGGCAATGACAGGAGACCGAAACATTTGGAGATATGGTGTGATTGAGAAGACCTATCATGCCAAGTGAGGTCATAGCCATGGCCAGTGTTGAGTAACTGGCCCTTTTAAAAGTACCCTCCAATCATCCAGGCAATATGCTGTGCTTGAGAAGACTTGATGAGTTAAGTGAAATTGTTGTCATGGCCGATGCCAGTGCTGCCTGACTGGCACCCATGCTAATGGCATGTAAAAAGCACCATTCGAGCATGACCAATGCCAGTGCCGGTGACATGTAAAAAGCACCATTCAAGTGTGATCAATGCTAGTGCTGCCTGACTGGCTCCCATGCTGGTGACACGTAAAAAGCACCATTCAAAAATGGTTGATGCCCGGGCTGTTTGACTGGCTCCTATGCCGGTCACACATAAAGAGCACCTACTACACTCTCGGAGTGGTTGATGTTCGGAAAGGCATCTAGCTGTAGAAACCTTGCCAGATCAGATTGGAGCCTGGTGCAGCTTCCTGGCTTGCTGTCCTCAGTGAAACTGTCAAAGACATGCCAGCATGAAAAGCAGAAGTTAAATGATGATGAGGATATATATATATGCATGTGGACGGTCAGACAAGTTGTCAAACATTTAAACCAAATTTTCTCAAAACAACTTGTCTGACCGTCCCATAGGCCTCCCTTTCAGAAACACTGATTTAACCTAAATTTGAGACACCAGCAAAAGAAGAAATAAAGATAGACTTTTTTTCTATTCCAAAGAAAACGATTCACACAAATATGCAACCGAAGAGTTTAAAGTACCAGTAATGATAAGGCTGTTGACTGGAAGAACATAAACATGGTTTAAACAGTAAGCTTGGCAGGAAAGAAACGTGGCTTTAAGCTGTACAAAAACAAAAAATGGAAGGTGCAGTTATGTACAGCTTGACGGAAAAAAAGCAGGACAAAAACAGTTTTATTGATCGCATTCTCACCTGGAATCGATTTTTGTAATTTTTTCAAGACTTATAGACGCCTTGATACCGTTGGTATCTACATATCAAATTTGAGCATAATCAGATGGAGAAGACATACACACAGACAGAACAGATTATATATAATAGATATACAAATTTTCAGAATGAGATAAAAATCCAAGGCTGTGAAAGATTTTAGAAAATTTATAAATAGAAGGTCTTACAGCTGTTTCCGGGATATTTTATATATCCCTTCATTGGAGATGGTGGGAGAAAATGCTTAAGCAATAGTTCCACTTCACTCTCCATTTCTTATCTAAAATAACTATTGCTTAACCATTTTCTCACACTGTCTCTGATGTAAGGATATATAGAATATCCCAGAAACAGCTGTAAGACCTTCTATTTATAAATGTTCTGAAATCTTTCATAGCCTTGGATTTTTATCTCATTCTGAAATTTTTTATATATACACATGCTGATATATGACCTACGTTGGACTCCTAATTTGCATAATCACTGAACCTGGAGCTTAACTATAGTCTGTCCATAGCACTTACTCAGCATTACCTGACACCTTTGGGTCTTATTGACACCATTACCTCCCATAACCCCTCTCTCTCTCTCTCTGTATATATATATATATATATATATATTATATATATATATATATATATATATATATAGTCACAATGAGAATATTCAAACTTCTTATAGGGATATTTATCCAAGATACACAGAGAATACCAAACGAGTTCCCTATGGATACCGTATTATTACAACTCATGGCTTGTAAATGTATCTAACGAGCGAAAGCTCGTTAGATACATTTACAAGCCACGAGTTGTAATAAATACGGTATCCATAGGGAATGAGTTTGGTATTTTATTTATTACACACGAATAAATGACCATATTTTATTAACCCAATAATTAAATTCTTCACATCGTGTTGAAGTCCGCATGAATACAGCTTGATTTCACGTCAGTGACGTCACAATGTGTAACTGTAAAAGATGTCACGCCGCAGGACGATAGTCTGACTTTATAGCGCTAAGTTTTCAGGTGAAATGACTGATAACTGATGACTATTTAACATTTTGTTAACATTCAAGTTCATGTTCAAGAAATACATAACACAGATTGAATCTTTGACTTTAAGTGATATCTGGTATAAAAAAGATAGTATGTTTGTTTAATTACATGGCTACATTCTACCTGCTCGTGAAAGTAATGAATGAAGTTTAGTTGTAACTTATGAATGACAAAAGTAGTGCCGTCACCGTGACCTCGGGTCATCACCATGGATTGACCAATCAGAAGCAGCGCTCGCAGTATCTGACATATGTTAGATACCAAAAATATCTCAAAGTGTTCTCACTCACATGTGTGTAATAAACTGGTTTATTATATTAAATTTTGAAGAGGTAATCCTTCAATGAATATATTATATAGAATATCATAAGATATCAAACATTTTTATTGGGTTAGAAAACAGAGATCCAATGAATACAAATTAATTTATTAATTAATCAACATATATATCATCTTCATCATCTTTGTTATCATTTAACATCTGTTGTGGGTTGGATGGTTTACAAGGAGCTAGGCAAGCCAGAGACTTGCAGCAGGTCCCATTGTCTGTTTTGCATGATTTCTACAGCTGGATACCCCACCTAATACCAAACACTTTACAGAGTATATTAGGTACATTTTATGTGGCATCAGCACCAGTTCTTTTTATGTGGTACCAACACCAGCAGGGTAAATTGAAGACAAAGACCTTGTAGCTAGGAGAGGGAGTGGAAACAAGGGAGGTGGCTTTGAACCAGCTACAAGGTAAAATTATCAGAGAGGGATAGAAATAGGTGTCTTACTACAGAGGAGATACTTGGCTACCCTAGTAGGAAAGGAGAGATAGAGTTAGAGAGAAAGATAGAGAGACAATCAGTGTGTGTGAGAAAGAGAAATAGATGATGGAATAGTGGGTGGGGAGCATAAGTGGTACAGAGAGGATAGAAGGGAATGTTCCCTGAGAGTGTGAGAGGGTAGATGTTTAGAGATGGAGAAGAAGTAACAGAAGCAAATGATGGTGAGAGGAATTGGAGTGGCTGGGAGGGGAGTACGGAAGCTATGTGAGGGCATGGAGGGCATGCAAATAGGTATGTGAGGGAGAGAGGTGGGGCCAGGAGTAGGTTGTGATCATGGCTGGTTAGATGGGAGGTGTTGGAAAGATGGGTTGTGGGGAGTTTTGACAGAGAACAGATTATGAGGGTGGGGGCAAGGCCTGTATGGATGCATGGTCAAGACTTTACTTAGCTTGATGTGTCTTCTCAAGCACAGCAAATCACCAGGTATGTATATATAATTAATGAGAGAGATAGAAAATAGAATATTCTATCTTCTGTCCCTTTCATAATTACATGCCCAATGACCACTGAGCCAGTGAGCAAGACCAGCAAACTACCAGATGTGTACCATACAATTTATTAAATAATATATAGGCACAGGAGTGGCTGTGTGGTAAGTAGTTTGCTTACCAATCGAATGGTTCCAGGTTTCTAGGTTCAATCCCACTCTGTGGCACCTTGGGCAAGTGTCTTCTACTATAGCCTTGGGACAACCAAAGCCTTGTGAGTGCATTTGGTAGATGGAAACTGAAAGAAGCCCATCGTATACACACACACACACACACACACACACACATATATATATATATATATATATATACACATATATATATATGTGTGTATGTATGTGTGTGTGTGTCTGTGTTTGTCCCCCCAACATTGCTCGATAACTGATGCTGGTATATTTACGTCCCTGTAACTTAGCGGTTTGGCAAAGAATAAGGCAGTGCTCCAGCATGGCCACAGTCAAATGACTGAAACAAATAAAAGAATGTATGTATGTTTGTATGTATGTGTGTAGACATGTATGTGTATGTGTATGTATATACACCATCATCATTATCATCATCGACGTTTAACGTACACTTTCCATGCTGGCATGGGTTGGACGGTTTGACTGAGGACTGGTGAGCCAGAAGGCTGTACCAGGTTCAATCTGATAAATGTGCCCTTTTAAAGCCTAGCCAGGCTCATGGGCCCAGTTTCCCAGTTTCAATGGTGTATGTGTTCCCCAGCTGGACGGGACACCAGTCCATCACAGCATTACTCATTTTTGCCAGTTGAGTGGACTGGAGCAACATGAAATGAAGTGTTTTGCTCAAGAACACAATGTACCGCCTGGTCCAGGAATCTTACTATCATGATGCTGATACCCTAACCACTAAGCCACGCGCCTCCACGCCTACACTTACACTGATTTCAAATTTTGACACAAGGCCAGCAATTTTTCTAGTGGTGAGGAGTACTCAACTGGTACTTATTTTATCAATCCTAAAAGGCTGAAAGACAAGATGACATCGGCAGAATTTGAACTCAGAACCTGAAGATGGATGAAATACCACTATTCTGCCCAGTGTACTAATGATTCTGCCAGTTCACTGCCTTTGCCTACACTTATATTGCTATCTAAGTCACTGTAGAACTCTTGAGTATGAACCATCTTCTGCAGAATGCCAGCTTAATGCACATAATGCACTCAATGTCTGGGTACACTTGCATCTTACTACTGATAAGATGTAACCTGGTACAACATGTTGTATGGTCAGGCTGTTGGCCACTAAACTGGTAATCCCACCAAGGAGGGATTGGTGAGGAAGGGAATTTTTGAACACCCTGCAGGGTTAGGGTAGAGTAACTCATGGGAGACAACAGTCATCCAATGTAGTCAAGGGTAGATGGTGGCTCACCAGTCATAGCAAAGACAAGCCATCTAAGAGAAGGAAATCTCTGAAATAAAACCCATTTAGTGAGGACTTGTATCCAGCTGGTACTATTTTGCACAACAAAAATTATGATATGCAGATGTTATAGATTCATCAATGGATGATTGATAATAAATAAGAAATATATGAATTAAATATATATTTGATAAATTGTTTTTAAATAATTTTGTCCCAAAGCTTGAGGCCTTTGTAACATAAAGAACTGTGAAGAAGGAAAAGAGGTGGTCTACAAATTTAAAGACATGTTGATTGAGAGAAAGGACTGGATATTATAGATCAGAGGAAAGCAAGATGGGTGAAAGTGAGTTCCAGAGAGCAGCAGTTTTGTGGAAAGAAGTTATTAGAATAAGTATATAGGGCTTACACACATGCACGCACACATGCATGTACATCATGCATGCATGCACATGCACACACACAAGCACACATGCATACACACATGCACACACACATATGCATGCTCGCATACACACACACACACACACACACCACACACACACACACACACACACACACACACAGATGTGTGTATGATCTTCTCAGACATGACTTTAGTCATACCATCAGCCATTCTCACCAATTCTGCCAATGATACATAAATATCCCAAGTAGTCAAGAACCTAAATGATAAAGCAAAACTACAGAAAGACCTGAACACTATGTAAGAGGGTGAGCTGAAAAGTTCAGAGGCTGACAATGAAGGAGTGATGCTAGAGCTGTGAAATCTTGCACATATTAATTTCACCTCGTCTTTTTAATAGCTGCATTGCTTCTTTCCAGGTAAACTGACATTTGAATGTTCAAAGAAAACTTCAAATGTAATTAGTGACAACTTCTCTTTAAAATGGATAAAATTTGGCCATGGTGCTATCAAATACCTGCAGAATAAGGATTTAGCCCCCACCAAGGACATTCATGCTGACATGGTTGCTACATTAGGGAACGGACTCTCCAATTTTATCAATGATGCAAACGTGGGTAGCTGAATTTTGGAGGGAAACGGAGAGTCTTGAAGATAGCTCAAGGTGTGGATGCTGTTTACATATCCTGTGAGAGAGTTGAGAATATTCAGCACAATAAAACTAGCATGATAAATGTTTCTGATTAGTGGGTGCCATATCTCCTGAAATCTGATCAAAAGTACACCAAACTGATCACATCATAAAGAAAACCTGACTTTGTTTGAGATAGTCCCAGTTGGTTTGCTTGACCATCTCCTAAGCCAGGATGAGGGTTGGGTTCATCACTTTGAGCCAGAGACAAAGAGACAATCCATGCAATGGAAACACTCCTTACTTTCTCCAAAGAAGACCAAGTTCGTTTCATCTGCAGGGAAACTGATGGCCTCAGTTTTGGGATGCAAAAGACATCAGAGGAGAGTATTATACCAACTTGCTTGGGCAGTTATGAGAGGCTATCAAGACTAAACACTGACAGAAACTGACAAAAGGGGTCTTGTTTCATCAGTACAATGCTCCAGCATACAAATCCTCGGTTTCAATGCCTGTATGTGACTGTGGGTCTGAACGGTCTTGGTTGATCAGCCTCTCTGTTCTGATTTGGCCCCCATCTGACTATTGTCTGTTCCCCAACTTGAAAAAACACTTGGCTGGGTACCAGTATTGCAGTGAAAATGATGTCATATTTGCTGTTGACTTTTTTCACTAAGAGGAGAAAAGCTTCTACACCATTGGGATCCAAGCACTGCAACACCAATAGAAAAAGTGTGTGGTCTGCAAAGGGGACAATGTTGAAAAACAAAGCTTGTTTGGTCACATTTCATGAGAGTATCATTGTCAGCCTATGAACTTTCCAGATGACCCTCATACATTCTGTAAACTAGTCAGCTGTGACAAGCAATGATTAGTAGAGTGTGTTCATAGTACTGTTACAGCTATCTCCAATTATTCAATTTAGAATAAGAAAAAGTTGGCAGGTCAGCTTATTAGATGTGCAGTAATGATATACTAAACTTACAAGAATCTGAACATGCACAAGATTTGTGCAAAGTTGGTTCCCTGAGTGATCAGTGACGAAGAGAAGGAAAGAAATGTTGGTGACAACTGGTAGATGCTTGAGCTCATTATTTCCAATCCAATAGTACTTGAGTATCTGGTTACCTGTGATGAAAGTTGAATCTACTGTTGTGATTCAGAGACAACAAAACAGAGTGCCCAATGTAAACATCCTGGCTCTCCTAGACCCTAGTAGGCCAGCAGGAGCAAGTTCACCAGGAAGGTCATGATGGTCCCCTTTCATGACATCAAGGACATCATCTACATCTGCTGGGTTCCCTCTGGCCAGATGGTCAACAATGAGTACATTGTGAAGGATTTGAGAGAGTTCAGGAAAAAATTTATCACAAAACACCAGAGCTACTTCATTTGGGTTGGCGACACCTGCACCAAGACAATGCACTGATCCATAATTCCATCCTAATAAACAACTACTTGAGAGAGATAGGCTCAAAACTGTTGCCCACCCCTAGTCGAAATCTTGACTTTTGGTTGTTCCCAAGCTCAATGTGAATCCCAGGGGCAGTAGTTTTGAAGACATTGAGGAGATGAGGAAGGCTGTGACAAGGACCCTGGACTCTTTTGCTTTGGAGGACCTCCGTGGAGCCTTCATGGAGTGGTTGGAGTGCTACAATAGGTACATTGAAGTCAGAGGATTTTACTTTGAAGGAGATTAGAGTTTTGGACTTTGAAATTAATAAATATATAAATATCTCCCCTGAAAATGTTTCAGACCTTCTGGAATGCACCTCATCATCATCATCATCGTTGCCGTTTGACATCCACTTTCCATGCTGGTATGGGTTGGCTAGTTTGACTGAGGACTGGTGAGCCAGAAGGCTGCACCAAGCTCCAATCTGACCTGGCAGAATTTCTACAGCTGGATGCCCTTACTAATGCCAACCACTCCGAGAGTGTAGTGGGTGCCAGTCAGGTGGTTCTGGCAAAGATCACGCTCAAAAGTTATTATTCACATGCCACCTGCACAGGAACCAGTCTGGCAGCACTGACAACGACCACGGTCAAATGTTGTTTTTCACATGTCACTGGCACATGAGCCAGTCAGGCGACACTGGCAGCAATCATGCTTGAATGGTACTTTTTATATGTCACTGGCATGGGAGCCAATCAGCAGCCCTGGCAATGATCATGCTCGAATGGTGATTTTTATGTGCCACTGGCATGGGAGCCAATCGGTGGCCCTGGCAACAATCAAACGTGGATGGTGCCTTTAATATTCCACTGGCACAAGTGCCAATCAGGTGGTACTGTCATCGGCCATGTCAGCGATTTTGATTTTGATTTCACTTGCCCCAACAGGACTTCGCAAGCAAAGTTTATTGTCCAATGAATGAGGGGTGCTCATAAGTGGGCTGCTTACACCCACTGGCATAGGCCACAGGTTACCTATACATACATATACAGTCCTCAGGTAAGATCCAGATGTTCTCTACATAGAAGACACTTAACAGTTCTCAAAAGATTCGAACTTAGACTCTGATATCTTTACAGGGATCATTCCACAAGGTAAAGGAAGGCTATAAGAGGGATCAGGTTGAGCAGGTATAGAAGGAATTATGGGGATAAACAAATTAGACACATCGAGTTTGGTGCAGCCTTCCAGCTTGCCAGCCCAGTAAAACTGTCCAACCCTTGCCAACATGGACAACGGATGATGATGATGATGATGATACATATATATATACACATATATACATATATATATTGAAGAACACGTTTGATAATGCAATCTTTGATTACACCATTTCTGAAAAAAATGTGATGAGATGGAACATGGTTGGTGGATCAAGGGTGACCATGGTCGAAACAGCACCACCACCACACACAAAAATAATAACAACAACAACAACTACCACTGGTCCAATAAGAAATAGCAGCCAAATCTCCCTTAAATGGCAATGTACTATTTAAGAAAAAAACTGAGTAGACACTGAGTAATGTATTCCTTGATGCACTATGCCGCAAAATAGATAAATAAATACAAATAATGTGATTCTTTTATTTGTTTCAGCCATTTGACTGCGGCCATGCTGGAGCACCACCTTTTAGTTGAAGAAATTGATTCCAGGACTTATTCTTTGTAAGCCTAATACTTAATCTATCAGTTGCTTTTGCTGAACCGCTAAGTTATGGGGATGTAAACACACCAACATCAGTTGTCAAGTGATGGGAGGAGGACAACACACACATACGTATATATATATATATATATATGACGGGCTTCTTTTCACAAGGCTTTTGTTGGCCCAAGGCTATAGCAGAAGACATTTGCCCAAGGTGCCATGCAGTGGAACTGAACCCGGAACTGTATGTTTGGGAAACAAGTTTCTTACCACACAGCCACTCCTGCACCTATGGTCATTTAAAAAAAAATGTCTTGTATCTTTTACTTGTTTCAGCAATTAGCCTGTGGCCAATGTGGAGCTCTGGCTTCAAAAATTCTTTTATTTTATTTGTTTTTTTTTTTGCCAGTACATTTTTCCAAGCCTGGTACTTATTCTATCGGTGTCTTTTGCCAAACCACCAAGTTACAGGGACATAAACAAACTAACCCGTTTGTCAAGCGATGGGGGAGGGGTCAAACGTAGAAACACACACACACAACAGGCTTCTTGTAGTTTCCGACAATCAAATCTACTCACAAGGATTTTGTTGGCCCGAGGCTATAAAAAAAGACATTTGCCCGAGGTGCTACGCAATGCGACTGAACCTGGAACCATGTGGTTTGGAACTTCTTTTTGTCATGGGTATACTCGACCGCAACCAACCTAGAGTTAAGAGTCAACAACAAATTATGGGAGAGGACATTTTAATCTAAAAACTTAATAACTTAGTATTATTGTTAAAGCTTAAATCTGTTAAGACTTACAGTCAACGAGGCAGCCTTTATTTTGTCACTCAAGCTGTTAAAAATAGCAGCCAAGTCTCTTTCAGAAACACGCCTTTCCAACGAATAAAGGCTTTAGAGAATTACTGGGTAGTCAGAGAAATTCGTTCGTTTTTCTTTCTCCTATTAATAATAATAATAATAATAATAATAATTGTGTACAGTGCTCAGGTGCACTACAACTCATCTAAAGTGTATATATAATCAGGTGTAGTTTTGACGGATTTCGGGAAGCATGAGGGCCTTAAAGGATGCAGTGTCATGGCAGTCAACAACTGATGCAGGCAGTTTATTCCATGCTTCAGCAACCCTGAGCGTGAAAAAATGTTTCCGAAAGTCATGGGAGCTGTGCTGTTTTCTGACTTTGTAGGCATGTCCACATGTGTTAGACACATGGAGATCAAAAAGGTGTTCAGTGTTGTTGTTGGTGAGGTGGTTGATAACCTTGTGGGTGTTTACCAAGTCCGTCACTAGACGCCGGAGCTTCAGTGAATCCATGCCCAGGGAAACAAGGCGCTCAGAATATGGTAGGTGTCTGATGGAGGGTATGCGTTTGGTTGCACGTCTCTGGACAGATTCCAGGAGGTCAATGTTCTGAGCAAGATAGGGATTCCAAACTGATGATGCGAATTCCAAGTGTGGTCGTACCATAGCTGTATACAGTTTTAAATAGATGGCTGGAGAGCGGCTAACAAAAGTCTTGCTGAGTGATGCCAAGACACCCTCGGCCTTCTTGACAATTTTAGAGATATGCTTTGTCCAACACAAATCACTGCTGACAGTGATGCCTAGGTCACGCTCGCAAGAGGATTTCTTGATATCAGTGTTGTGGAGGGAGTATGTGGACGCAGGGTTTTTTCTCCCAAAATGCATGGTGGTACACTTGTCCACAGCCAGTTTCAGTTGCCAGTCTGTGATCCATTGCTGCATTGTGTCTAGGTCTGATTGCAGGAAAGAGTTGTAGACATCAGGATCAGTCCTCTTGATTTCAAGGTACAGCTTGATGTCGTCTGCATATTTCAATACTGTGGCATTCTTTAAATTGGCATCTATGTCATTAATGTATGCCACAAACAGGAGGGGACCAAGGACAGATCCCTGTGGTACACCCGATGACATCTCATATGGTGTAGAGTGCTGTCCTAGAACTGTGACTACCTCCTTTCGGCTGAGGATGAAGGATTTCAACCAGTTAAAAAGGTCATCCCCCACACCCATTGCAGAGAGTTTCACCATAAGCCTTTTGTGTGGCACAGAGTTGAAAGCCTTAGCAAAGTCAAGGTAGACAACATCCACCCATGAGCCACTGTCAGTGATCTGAGTAATGTCCTCAAGGAACTCGACAAGCTGGTCACTGCAGCTGGAGTTAGGGACAAATCCATATTGTGAGGGTCGGATGAGACTGTGAGAGCTCCAGAAGTTCCAGAGTGTTTCTCTGACACACGATTCCATCAGTTTTGCAATACAGCTAGTGAGACTGACTGGGCGATAGTTGACAGGTGATGTGCGGTCACCCTTTTTGAACAGAGGAATTATTATTATTATTTTTAATCCTTTCCAATTTTATTTGAATAAACACAAAAAATAATTTTATGGTTATGTTTCATGATTTCTTTTTGTTTTGAAGCTCTAATCTTCCTCTACAACGTTTGTTTATCGTTTTTGAAACCTGAGTCAATTTTACCTTTTAAGACACATGACAGAAAGCTAAGTAGAGGGAAAAAAAGTAAAGGAAAACGAACAACCCAATATTTCTTGTTAGTTACTCTCATCAAAAAAAAAAAATAGGGACAGGATAAGTCTTAGCCGGAATACCTTTGATCATACACATGAGTAGAAACAATAACAACAATTGTTAAATATGAGATATGAAGCGAAACTAATATCTATGATGACTGACGGTCATAAATTATTACTTAACAGTTGAATGAGGAAGGTTGATCCATGAAATTTTTGAGTAGAAATATGGGTAAGGGAGACAACTCTAATTTTTCTTGTTTAGGCGACACCTGAAAGCAGTAGCTATTAACCATTTTTGGGCCTTGGACTCCTTTCATTCTTATTTTACTCAGATGGATACCTTCTAGCAATTCAATGTTTTAAAAAATCCTATTAAAGTTTTATAGTTAAATATCATTGGGAACTGCACATAAAAAATGTTAAAACATTTTATGTATTGTAGAAATATAATCTATTTATTGCAGATAAAAGTTAACATCAAAATCTTATATAGAAACCGAAGGTTGACATGGACCTCGATTGAGAACCATTACATTAAAGTAAATAATAACGAGCTGGTTGTATGCAGGGCTCAGGTGCTCTTCAACTGGCAAAGAAAAGGTGAAAGAGGGGACAGACATCAGTAAAAAAATATCAATTAAAGACAGCAATCACAGCCAAAACTGCATGCATAATACACAGAAAAAAACGCATGCACACAATATATATATTAAAAAAACCCCGGGAAACTTAACAGTAAACGCGCCAGATACAAGAAGTATATATCTACACAAATGTTCCTCTTCTACGACTTTGTTTCCTCATAGCTTTCACAAAAATGGATGTTTTTTAATGAAGTTTTCTACAAATACATTTCTAATGGTGATAGAGTACGGTTTTATTAGATATTAATATGAATAAACAATTGTAGAGTGGAAGTTGCTTATGATCCATTTAAGAAACGCACAAAAACCGTTAGATTGACTTCAACATTTAAATTTAATTTGCCAAAATATTTTCGGCGCTTTCAGACCGCGACCTGTTCACTGACAAAATTCCGTGAAACACCTTCCACGCTGCAATTGTTTTTGTTCTAGAAAACGATCGCAGATCAGGTTACTTGCTATGCAAGTACATCTCCGTAATGTGAATAGAGATATCAAAAAAAGGTTCATGGGCGCACACACATACAAACTGAGATCACATAATTTTTTTCAAAATTTCAAATTTCATTTTGTAGATATATTCTTTTACTTGTTTCAGTCATTTTGACTGCGGCTATCATGGAGCACAGCCTTAAAGGGTTTTTAGTTGAAGCAATCGACCCCAGGACTTATTCTTTGTAAGCCTAGTACTTAATCTATTGCTCGCTTTTGCCAAACTGCTAAGTTACGGGGGACGTAAACACACCAACATTGGCTGTGAAGTGGTGATGTGGGACAAACACAGACACAAAGACACACACACATAAATAAATAAATACATATATAAAGGTAACACATTTAGTCACGTTAACAAAGGGATGTGTGTTCGGGTCCCACACAGATAGGAAAGCCTACTTTTTTCTATCAAGGGCTTATATGCCCCTTTATTAGACTATTTTCCCTAGTCATTGTACGGGGTTCACCATAAGCTTTAAGCTTATATAAATACCATTATTATTATTCACAAGATTGTAAAACACGGCACTGTATAACAAAACCATTTGCACCAAAAACACACACACACACACATAAATTGACAGAATGAGATTAAAAAAAACCAAGGCATATATATGCATGCTAATACATGACCCACGTTGGACTCCTCACTTGTATCATTATATAGCCTGGAGCTTAACCATGGTCTATCCATAGCACTTACTTAGCATTTACCCGATACCTTTTAGGTCTTCCTGACACCAGTACCTTTCATACCCTTGATATATATATATATATATATATATATATATATATATATATATATATATATATATATATATATATATATATATAGATATATATATTTGCCATGATAGATCACTAGCCACTACACATTCTTATTTTCTCTACCTGTTTCTTTCTGTGTTCCTTTCTGTGGAAGAGCAAAGGCTCGAAACATTTTTGTTTTTTTTGTGAATTCTCCCCCTATATATATATATATATACATATATATGACAGGCTTCTTTCAGTTTCCATTAACCAAATTCACTCACAAGGCTCTGGTCAACTCAAGGCTATAGTAGTCAGTATACATCCATGTATACCCACCAATTTTCCTTTCCATATTAAATTTCGATATAATCACCTGAAAGTTGTTGAAAATTTTAATTAAAAAATCTTCTGAAAGTTATGAGGAAACCAAGTCAAGGGGGGAATACACTTGAGTGGGTATGTCTATGCTAGGAGTTGTGTTGGTGAGTTTCGGGAAGCATGGATCTTTTAAAGGATGGCTAACAACTGATGTTGGTAGTTTATTCTATGCTTTATCAATTCTGGGTATGACAAAATGTTCCTGAAAGTTATGGGTACTGCATTGTATTTAAAAAAATTTTATAAGCATGTCTACAAGTGGTACTGAATTTGAAAAAAAAAGGGGCCAAAATCATTGATGGAAAGATTATTGATAATCTCATGGGTTTCTGCCAGTTCAGCTGCTGGATGCCAAAGTGTTAGCATTTCTATACCATGTTATTGCTGGTTAGTATGGAGGGTAAAATAGATCAGGAAATGATGATAAGGATGATAATGATGATGATGATGATGATGATGATGACGACGACGATGATGATGATGATGATGATGATGATGATGATGATGGCTACAATAAGGAGGACAACAGTGAGATGATGGTGATGGTGGTGGTTATGTTGATGATAATGATGGTGACTCTGCTGCTGCAATTGTTGCTGCTGCTGATATTTTTCTAATCGTCTTTGTTCGTCTTGACCAAATCAGCTTTGATTGTAGAGATTTATGATCAGAGTGGTTCAATCTATGACCATTTCATCTTCTTTTATTCAAATAGAATGTATTTAAAACTACATTATTCAATCTGTCATTACTTCTTTCTTTTTAAGACAACAGTATGTAACTTGTGGGAGGTTTAACTGCTATTTCTAGTGGGACAGGAAATCCTACAGAGGTTCACTCTTGCTGGCTGCGTGACGAAGATGGTTGTGGTGCCGTTTGCTTTTGCTCTTTGTGATGACACTGATATTGATTACAACAATAAAAATGATGCAGATGATGATGATGACGACGACAATGGCGACGATGATGATGTTGATTGTGATGGTGGCAGTGGCAGTGGCGGCAGCGGTGGTGGTCATGGTGGTGGTGGTGGTGGTGATGATGATGAAGGTGATAATGATGATAAGAATGATAATGAAGTGGAGGATGGTGAAGACTGTGATAACAATAATGATGGAGATGACAGTGGTTATGAGGAAGATGATGATGATGAAATCACTGATGATGGCGACAGTGGTGGAGGTCATAGTGGTTATGAAATGTTGATGCTGTTGCTTTTGCTGATGCTGATGATGATGACAATAAACATGACAAGGAAGATAATGATCACAATGATGATGATGATGATGATGATAATAATGGCAACAACAGCTACAATGACAAAGATAACGACAACAATGATGGTGATGATGATGGTGATGATGGTGATGGTGGTAGTGGTGGTGGTGGTGGTGGTGGTGGTGATGATGATGATGATGATATGATGATGAAGGTGATAATGATGATAAGAATGATAATGAAGTGGAGGATGGTGAAGACTGTGATAACAATAATGATGGAGATGACAGTGGTTATGAGGAAGATGATGATGATGAAATCACTGATGATGGTGACAGTGGTGGAGGTCATAGTGGTTATGAAATGTTGATGCTGTTGCTTTTGCTGATGCTGATGATGATGACAATAAACATGACAAGGAAGATAATGATCACAATGATGATGATGATGATGATGATAATAATGGCAACAACAGCTACAATGACAAAGATAACGACAACAATGATGGTGATGATGATGGTGATGATGGTGATGGTGGTAGTGGTGGTGGTGGTGGTGGTTGTGATGATTATGATTAGCATAACAACCAAGGTAATGATGGTTGGCAACAGTGTTGCTATTTATGTTCCAGTTTAGTCCAGATTCTAATGTTCGGACATAAACATTTATCTTGGCATGCTTACAATTCACCTCCACATCCTCTCTCCAACTCTTTTCTAAAATGTTGTAATCATGTCAAATAGTTTTTTTTTTATCAACTATAGGCACAGGAGTGGCTGTGTGGTATGTAGCTTGCTTACCAACCACATGGTTCCGGGTTCAGTCCCACTGCATGGCACCTTGGGCAAGTGTCTTCTACTATAGCCTCGGGCCAACCAAAGCCTTGTGAGTGGATTTGGTAGATGGAAACTGAAAGAAGCCCGTTATATATATGTATATGTATATATATATATGTGTGTGTGTTTGTCCCCACCCAACATCGCTTGACAACCAATCCTGGTGTGTTTACACCCCGTAACTTAGCGGTTTGGCAAAAGAGGCTGATAGAATAAGAACTAGGCTTACAAAGAATAAGTCCTGGGGTCGATTTCCTCAACTAAAGGCGGTGCTCCAGTATGGCTGCAGTCAAATGACTGAAACAAGTAAAAGAGTAAAAGAGTATAGAAACACCATGAAAGAAAAATAGAAAGAAAAAAGAAATAAAACAAAGAAAAAAAACGAAGAAAATTACAAAATTTAAGGACACCAAATAATATATTTTTGTGTGTATCTAGGTCAGCCCTAACTGAGCATACCCCTATGGAGAATGAAAAAAGCTCAAGCTGTGACCTTTCTTTTTCTCAAATATAATGGATCTATGACTACATTATTCAATGTGTCATTTGTTTTTAAGGCAATATTGTCAGATTTTTGTGATTGAAATGTATTCAAGTGTTACACATCAACCCATAAGCATTCAAATTACTCAGTCAAACGTAACGCTTATTTATTCACATATGATAGTTTTGAATTAATCATGTATTACCTCATAGCTTTGAGATTTCAATGATGTGATTGTTAATTTTTAGAAAAACATTATAAGGTAGGTGTGAGAGGCTGGATGTAGCCAGTTTGAGTTTAAAACAAGTAGAATATTCTAGCTGGATATGGCCAGTTAAATGCTCAACAGTTAAACAACTTTAACATATTTACCAAGTCAGAAAACAGCACAGCTCCCATGACTTTCGGAAACATTTTTTCACACTGAGAGTTGCTGAAGCATGGAACAAACTGCCAGCATCAGTTGTTAGTTGTCGGAGCACTGCATCCTTCAAAACGTCCATGCTTTCAGAGATTCACCAACACTACACCTGATTTTCTCCACTCCATACACACACAAGCATGTATCTGACTCATACATTATTCACTTTCCAGAATTTGTACATTACTGCATATACTTTATACGCACTGTCTAACAAGTTGTGGTGCACCTGAGCACTGTATACAATAATTTCATTATTATTATTTATATGTAAACGAGTCACACTTTCCAATGCTCTGCTTTTAGTAATTGCTGAAATCAACTTTGTCTTTCCTTCTTTCGAGGTTGGTAACAAAGTACAAATTGAATGAAAATTGTAGATTAGTAGAAATGCTATTATTTACCTGAATCACACAAACAGTAAAAGGTTCTGGAACCTGAAATGTACATTACTGCATATACTTTTGAGATACTAAAAAGAAATATTTAAACAATGAAAGTAGTGTAAGCATGATTGACAGAAAAATTTCAGGCAGGAGGTATGGCGAGAACACTTGTGTTGTAATTCCCACATTAATAATAGTTTATTTTCAATAACAGAATAAATAACAGTGTATTTATATTTAATGAGAGAATAAACTTTCTTTTCTAATAAAGATGTATTGTCTTCTTGAAATCAGTCTTTTTTTACAATTTTTAAAACAAATTTGGAAACTATTATTAGTCTGATTTAGTAAGGTTGGTGAATTGGCAAAATTGTTAGAGTGGAGAACAAAAAGCTTTGCAATATTTCTTAAGTGGCCTTTTGTGTTCAAGACTGTTTGTTCAATTAAGCTTGACTAGGGGTTTTATATTAAGGCAGCAAGCTGGCAGAAATGTTAGCATGCGAATTTAGCAACATTTACGTTCTGAGTTCAAATTCCACTTTGCCTTTCATCCTTTTGGGGTCAATAAATCAAGTACCAGTTGCGTACTGAGGTCTATCTAATCGACTGGTTCCCTCCCCAAAAAGGTTTCAGGCCTTGTGCCTAGAATAGAAAAGAATATTTGTTTTGGCTTAAGGCAGCGAGCTGGCAGAAATATTAGCATGCCGGGCGAAATGCTTAGCAACATTCCATCTGTCTTTACATTCTGAGTTCAAATTCAATGAAGGTTGACTTAGCCTTTCATCCTTTTGGAGTCAATAAATTAAGTACCAGTTGCATACTGGAGTTGATCTAACTGGCCCTCTTCCCAAGAATTTTGAACCTTGCACTTAGAGTAGGAAAAGAATGTTTTTTTTGGCTCAAGGTGGCAAACTGGCAGAAATGTTAGCATGCCAGGTGAAATGCTTAGCACTATTTCGTCTGTCTTTACATTATGAATTCAAATTCTGCCAAAGTTGGATTTGACTTTCATCCTTCTGGGGTCAATAAAATAAATACCTGTTTGAACACTGGGGTAGATGTAATTGACTTTCCCACTTCCCCATAAATCGATGGCCTCAAGCCAAAATTTGAAAGCAATATTTCTTTTGGCTTAAGGCAGTGAACTAGCAGAATGCTGGCCAAAATGCTTAGTGGCATTTTATCCTTCTTTACTTTCTTAGTTCAAATTCTGCCAATGTGAACTTTGCCTTTCATCCCTTTCCAAGTCAATAAAATAGTTACCTGTCAAGCACTGGGATCACTGTAACTGATGTGGTCCCTTCTCTGAAACTGGAGTCATACCAAAATCTGAAATTCATATTTCCTTTGGCTTAAAGCAGCAAGATGACAGAATCTTGACTTTACATTCTGAGCTCAAATTCTGCCGAGGTTGACTTTGCCTTTCATCCTTTTGGGGTCGATAAATTAAGTACCAGTTGTGTACTGGGGTTGATGTAATAGACTTATCCACTCCCCTGAAATTGCTGGCCTTGTGCCAAAATGTAGGGCAAAAATGGGACTAAAATGATGGTAGGAATAGGCCCTGTCTGGTTGATATTTGAGGAAACTTGGCAGCTTAGCTGGCAAACTGGCAGGATTGTTAGCATGCTGGGCAAAATGCTTAGTGACATTTTGTCTGTCTTTACGTTCTGAGTTCAAATTCCGCCAAGGTCAACTTTACCTTTCATCCTTTCAGGGGCGATAAATTAGATACCAGTTGCGTACTGGTGTTGATCTAATCGGCTGGCCCCCTCCCCAAAAATTTCAGGCCGTGTGCCTAGAGTAGAAAGGAATATCTGAGGAAATTTAGCCAGCAAGTTGGCAGAACTGTTACCACTCCAGCCAAAATACTTAAAGGCATTTTGTCTGTATTTGTGTTCTGAGTTCAAATTCCAAGGTTGACTTTGCTTTTCATCTTTTTGGGGTCAACAAAATAAGTACCAGTTGAACATTGGGGTCGATGTAATTGACTTACCCCCGAAATTGCTGGCCAGGTACCAAAATTTGAAACCAGTATTTCTTTTGGCTCTTTATGTTCTGAGTTCAAATGCTGTGGAGGTTAAATTTGCCTTTCATTCCTCTGAAGTCAACAAAATGAAGTACCTGCTAAATACCAGGGACAAGTTGTACCTGTACTACAAAGGATTTTATTCAACTTTCTACTATTGTCAGCTCACCTGTCTCAAAACTACTCCAAAGACTAATTCTTCTTCTGCAAAAACTATTTCAGTTCTTGTTGCTAAGGTTAGAAACCTCTATGGTTTACATTATTTTTTTAATAATATGCTGTTGTTGTTGTTGTTGTTCAGGCCAGTGTTCTCAAACTATCTGATGTGGCTTACCAGCAGATTTTTCCCAATGTGACAGGAACCGGTAATATTTTTTAGTAATATCAATTTATACTGAAAACAGTATATATAATGAATATAATAAAAGTTGATACTTTTTTTATCTTATATTTATTTTGTAAACAAATAATACAATATTTCATAAGCATTTTATAAGCATTTTATAATGTTTCTTTCTTTTCTGGAAACTCACGGCATACCAGCAGCTGATGGTTTGTGGACCGGCACTGGTCCACAGACCACCATTTGGAGTAGCACTGGTTTAGGCGGTGCTGTCCCTAGTTGAGAAGACAAACCTATGATTAAAGGCATTCCAGCACTAGCAATCCCTTCTTTATTTACATGTTATAGTTCAGTGTGTTCTTCCTGTTTTAAGATAGTAAGATTGAAATTTGAGGCAAATTTGGCTGCTATTTCTAAAAGCTCTTTCAACCATATACATGCTCATATAGTTGAATGGTGGGGGTAAGATGGCATGATCAGTAGAGTTTTATTTGTTTGTTTGCTTCTTTCCTTTAATGGCTTGGACTGGAAAGAAAAAGGCTGTGTCCTTGGCTTGTGTCCATGGCCTGTGTCCATGGTCTTTGCAGTCCTTTTGAGACAGGTGAGGTTGATGTCATCATAATTCTTCAATAACTGCAAGCTGACAACTGCAGGTGTGGCTGTTGGGTAAGAACTTTGCTTCCTAACCATATATGGTGCTGCGTTCTGTCACACTGCATGACATCTTCAGCAAATATCTTCTACTATAGCCTTGGGCTATATATATTTATATGTGTGTGAGTGCATGTGTGTGTATGTGTATGTGCATGCCCGCACGCGTGTGTGTGTGCTTGCATGTGAGTGTGTATATATGTGTATTTATTTGTGTTTGTCACTCACCACTGCTTGACAACCAGTGTTGGTGTCCCTGTAACTTAGCAGCTTGGCAAAAGAGACCATTAGAATAAGTACCAATCTTTAAAAAAATGTCCTGGGGTCAATTCATCGAACTAAAAATGTAAAAATTCTTCAAGGCAGTGCTCCAGCATGGTCACAGTTTATACAAATGTACCTGGACAAAGGAGTTCTGAAAAGTTCCTGGCTTTGGGTAAAAGAAAATATAGGAGAATCAGTTAATTATGATTTTATTCAACATATTTCCCTCTCAGATTCACATACTTATTGCAGCGGTCCTTCAGTTTTTCTCACTGTCTCCTTTTAATACATCAACAATCAACCTGCCGTCATGTTTAACAATGCATCTTTTCATGCAGATGATACCACTCTTCATTCTTCTCTGTCATCATTTACAAGAAACATTACATGCAACCTAAAAACATTTACAAACGACCAAGACACCTGATGCCATGTAACACTGATTTCATGAACAAAGACCTCAGAAGCACTGACAAGAAGCTTCCCATTTAAAGCGGTATACAACAAAAGATATTGGGACTGCTTTATTATCAGAGGATCACACTGAGGCAAATTGCATTCACCTCAGTGTGATCCTCAGAAAATACTTCAAACTCCAATAATTATTGATACTGTACAAAACTCAGCAGAGACCCACCATGGCATAATACACCTAAATCTGGGACAGTGTTTCTAATATAAACACAAGCACCTTAGACCACATCCAGAGAAAGACTTAGGTATATGGGGTGTCTGGGTGAAGTGTTACCTCTGGTGAGGAAAGATGTAGTGCTCTTAGGAGTAGTTTGTCAACTTTGGTCCACACTTGACACTCAGCTCTCACTTGTGGCTCCTTGAAGCTGTTAGCATGCAACAGTGGCCACACTCCGGCTAAACCATGGTGAGGTTAGCTATAGCGCCTCAAACCTTCAGTGAATAGAGTTTGTCTACCTATGCATGTGAAGACTAGACCTGGCGGACTGTGTGCAAGAAACTACCAGATTGATTCAGAGGGAAGGAAGGTGGAATAGCAAGAATTGTGGAGTGTGAACAGGGCTCAGGGAGACATGAAGGACACTGTGGCCATCCACTTATCTCTAGCTGATTGATATTAAGTTACACATAACATGATCCAGCTGCTGGCTCAAAGATATGCTGTGTATCCTCTTTCTGCTTTTCTGCTACTACTACTAGTTCTGCAATGCAAATGATATTATGGTTTGTAATACTAACTTCAGGAAACCTGCCAGCCACCTATTCACCTACCGATTTAGTGGACACACTAGTCAAATTGATTACATCCTCGCCTGGAAACAGGAAAGATGGCTACTTATAAATGCCAAAACCTTCCCAGGTGAAGAATGCACCCCACAACATAGATTAGTACTTAGCAACTTCAGGATCAGGGATAAATGGATGCCCAGAAGACAGCCAGCATGGAGAAGAAGAGTCTGGAAGCTTAAGGATCCAGCAAATGGACAGAGATTTAGAGATGTATTACTTGGAGCTTTTGACAAAATAGAGGGGGATATAGCATCACATGATGTGGAAGACAACTGGAGGTTTCTATGGGACAACCTGCTGAGGGCTACTGACCAGATCTGTGAATGGTGCAAAGTCCCCTCTTGAACCAAGGTAACGTGGTGGTGGAGCGATGTAGTTGATAGGGCCATTAGGGAAAAGAAACAGGCATGGAAGGACTGGAAGAACAGTGGTAGCAGAGAATTGAATCAGATTGTCAGAAGGGAAGCTAGGAGACAGGTTTACTTAGCCAGAGGGGAAGCAGATAAGAAAAAATTTGCCAATGTTCTGCGTCATGAGGACCAAAGACTTGAAGTGTTTTGTGTTGCAAGACAGTGTGTGAGAGAGAATCATGATGTCATAGGAGAAAAATGTGTCCATATGGATGATGGCTCACTTGCATTTAATGAGGCTGCAAAGAGAGAGACTTGGAGATGCTACTATAAAAGGTTGCTAAATGAAGAGAATGAATGGGAGAAAGAGAGTCTGCTGAATGTCGACCCAACAGAGGGACCAGCTATCTGAATTGACAGTATCTTGGTAGATAAAGAAATTAAGGGTATGAAGACAGGGAAAGCCCCCGGCCCATCAGGAATCACCACAGAGATGCTTAAAATATCTGGCGGTGTCGGCTATAGTCTAGTCACCCCTATAGCGGAGTATTCCTAAATGGGGTGAAATGTGTGTGTGTGTGTGTGTGGTCGGGAGAGCAGCATAATCAGCCACCCACAAACTTTTGGTGTTGTGCAAATATAAGGAACATTGATCAAAGGGTGGTGGATTGGTAGAATTCATTAGAGCATCAGACAAAATGTTTAGTAATAGTTACTTATGACTATTTAGGTCCTGAGTTCTAATCCCATCAAAGTCAGCTTTGCCTTTCATTTTTTATGGAATTTGATAAAATAAATTACCAGACGAGTACAGGTGTTCATGTTATCAACTGACCTCATCTTCTTAAAATTACTGGCCTTGTACCAAATTCAAAAACCATTATTATTATTATTATTTTTATCATCATCAGTAGTAGTAGTAGTACACTAGGTAGGTAAAAAGAAGGACAGATATGATGCATATACACACACATATACATACATACATCATCATCATCATACACACACACATATAGATGCATGTACAGGGAGGGCCATAAGTCATTTTAACTATTTCTTTGTTATTATTAGAAATGAGTAAAGCAACTTATGGTCATCCCTGTATATATATGTATAATATATATGTGTCTGTATATATATACATATATTTGTATCCATATACATACATATAGGCATATATGTATATGTATATCTATCTATCTATCTCTCTCCCTCTCTCTGTCTCTCTCTCTCTCTCTCTCTTACATATATATGTATATATATACATATATATACATATAGGTATTTATGCATAAATGTATGTGTATACCTATCTGTCTGTTATCTATTGATATATATATATATATATATATATATATATATATATAATATATATATATATATATATATATATATATATATATATATATACATATGTATGTATATATATATATATATACATATGTATGTATATATAGGCACACACATGCACACATACACACATATACATATGCATATATATATATGTATGTCTATATGTGTCTATACACATATATATAAACACACACACAGATATATATGTATATATATATATATATATATATTATATATATATATACATACATACATACATACATATATATATATTAAATTATATATATTATATATATTATATGAAAGCATGTATATATATATATATATATATATATAATATATATATATATACATGCTTTCATATACATACATACATACATACATACATACATACATACATACATACATACATACATAAATACATACATACATATATATTTCTTCAGTATATGTGTGTGTGTGTGAGACAAATAGTGACAAACAGACAGAGAAGTAAATAATTCAACAGACAGTGAGACTTATATATTTAATTACCAAATATAATTACAAAGCTATAGTTTGTAATAATGGCTTCCTAATATAAAATGATATAAACATTTAGACAAAGGAAAATATGTATAATTTAGTTTTTTTTTTAATATATATATAAAATTTAATATATATATATATAAAATTGAATACAAAATGATACTTTGTATAAAATTAATTAAGATGATGGAAAACTTGAAATCAAATGAGTGTAAAAAGGAACAAAAAGAACAAAACAGTTGTATTTAAAGAGCAATCTCTTAGAAATTATCTAGAAATTCAAAGCCATTGATGCTTCTTGTCTAAACCATCTTCCAGAAACATTTTTGGTATCATCACCATCACCATCACCACCACCACCACCACCACCACCACCACCACCATTATCATCACTATCATTTTAATACCCACTTCTCCATGGAATTTATGGATGAGGATTTTCTATACCACAATACCCTTCCCATCACCAACCTTCACCTTTTCCCAATTAAGGTAATATTTCCCCATGTCCAGATATGTTTTCATGTTTATATCACACACACACACACAACACACACACACACACACACGCACACACACACGCACACACACACACACACACACAAATGAATAGATTGACAAGCAAATGTTGTGACATAGAATTTCTGTTCATTTCTCAATCCTTCGTTGTCTACTGACATCATCATAAGTTTAAAGACTAAACTGGCTTTTCTTACAATATTATCTTTCTTAAGTTCTTATCAAGTGCATTCATATCTTACTGATATTATTTCAGCTCAATTTGAATTTAACCTGTTTTTGATTACCTTGATAATATTGTGTTAGCATAAATTTTTGGATCTATTTGTTTCACTTCTATTTTGTACCTATTCTCTATATCTAAATATGTAGCACAATAGAGATGCCTATTAGTATTCTATGGTATAAGCATCAAATAAAGATGTGGTTTCTCCATTCTTCAAGTTCTTATATTCCCTGGATTTTTAAAAATTCATCCATAGATAGGCACAGGAGTGGCTGTGTGATAAGTAGCTTGCTTACCAACCACATGGTTCCAGGTTCAGTCCCATTGCGTGGCACCATGGGCAAGTGTCTTTTACTATAGCCTCAGGCCGACCAAAGCCTTGTAAGTGGATTTGGTAGATGGAAACTGAAAGAAGCCCGTCATATATATATATATGTTTGTGTGTGTGTGTTTGTTTGTTTGTGTGTCTGTATTTATCCACCAACATCGCTTGACAACCGATGCTGTGTGTTTATGTCCCCATAACTTAGCAGTTTGACAAACGAGGCCAAAAGAATAGTACTGGGCTTACAAAGAATAAATATAAATCCTGGGGTCGGTTTGCTTGGCTAAAGGTGGTGCCCAAGCATGGCTGCAGTCAAATGACTGAAACAAGTAAAAGAATAAAAGAATGATATTTGGATTTATTTTCATACGCAAGGTGTTACCTTGGATGGTGATTCTATTTGAATTCATTGGTATCAAATTGTTTGAATTAGTTAACAAAGTTCACTTAACACTCAGGGATTTCTAGATATCTGCCTAGATTTCTTAATTTCTTTTACCTGTTATCATATATATATATATATATATATATATATATATATATGTATGTATGTATGTGTATATATATATATATATCATCATCATCATCATTTAGCGTCCGTTTTCCATGCTAGCATGGGTTGGACGGTTCTACTGGGGTCTGTGAAGCCAGAAGGCTTCATCAGGCCCAGTCAAATCTGGCAGTGTTTCTACGGCTGGATGCCCTTCCTAACGATATATATATATATATATATATATATATTACTACCAGTATAATTACCTATGTTAACCCTGGGCATACATATGCAACCATATCATGCTCAAAGGATACAGGCAATGATGAAGATAAACATGAGTTTATCAGGAATCAAATTTAAAGTATACAGAAAATGAAGAAATATTGATCGACAACAATTGACTAACATCAATTATTAGTTTTTAATACAAATAGACTTTATATATATATATATATGCGCTGAAAGTGTAGCTGCTAGAATAAGAATAGCCTGGGCAAAGTTCAGAGAGCTCCTACCTCTGCTGGTGACAAAGGGCCGCTCGCTCAGAGTAAAAGGTAGACTGTATGACGCTTGTGTAACAAACAGCCATGCTACATGGCATTGGAACATGAGTCGTGACTACTGAGGACATGCGT
Organism: Octopus sinensis; assembly: GCF_006345805.1. NCBI lineage: Eukaryota > Metazoa > Mollusca > Cephalopoda > Octopoda > Octopodidae > Octopus > Octopus sinensis. Next base: position 65,361,672 of record NC_043006.1, read on the forward strand.
AAGCTCACAAGGAATGAAGCCAGTATGATCCGATGGATGTGTAATGTCAGTGTGCATACTCGACAGAGTGTAAGTACCTTGAGAGAAAAGTTGGACCTAAAAAGCATCAGATGTGGTGTACAAGAGGGACAACTGCACTGGTATGGTCATGGGGCAAGAATGGATGAGGATAGCTGTGTGAAAAAGTGCCACACCCTAGTGGTTGAGGGAACCTGTGGAAGAGGTAGACCCAGGAAGACCTGGGATGAAGTGGTGAAGCACGACCTTTGAACATTAGGCCTCACCAAGGTAATGACTAGTGACCGAGACTTTTGGAAATATGCTATGCTTGAGAAGACCCGGCAAGCCAAATGAGACCATAACCTTGTGGCCTATGCGTACCTTTCCTTCATTGGACACTAAACTCTGCTTGTGAAGACCTGTTGAGGCAAGTGAAATCGAAATCAAATTCGATGACTGGCATCTGTACTAGTGGGGCACTAATAGCACCACCCAAGCACGATTGTTGCTAGATCGGCTAACTGGCTGCTGTGCCAGCTGCATGTAAAAAGCACCATTTGAGCATGATCGTTACCAGTGTCACCTTACTGGCACTTGTGCTGGTGGCATGTGAAAAAACATTCAATTGAGGTCATTGCCAGTGCCGCTGGGCTGGCTCCTGTGTTGGTAAATGAACTTTGTTAAAGTTTATTCAGTATTGGTTTGAATTTTTGAAGGAATATATTTTCTTTGTGTACCTGTGCTTGATCTGTTGTATTGTCTGAACGAAGGTGAAGTAGGGAGACTTACAATATGAAAGACTTATTTTTTAAACATATGTCTATATATCCACTAAGTGGCATCTGCCTAGTACTGGGGGGCTCGTATTTGCTGATGGTGAATAGTTAATCTCTTTCTAAAAGTGAGTTTTGTTTGACCTATGTAATCCTCGTTATATTTTTACATTTACTCTTTTACTCTTTTACTCTTTTACTTGTTTCAGTCATTTGACTGCAGCCATGCAGGAGCACTACCCTTGGTCAAACTAATTGACTCCAGGATTTATTCTTTGTAAGCCTACTACTTATTCTATTAATCTCTTATAGGGATGTTAACACACCAACATTGGTTGTCAAGCGATGGTGGAGGGACAAACACAGACACACAAATACATACATACGTATATATATGTGTATATGTTTATGTATATATATATATATATATATACACACATATATATATATATACACACATATATATACACACACACACACACACACACACACATATATATATATATATGACAGACTTCTTTCAGTTTCTGTCAACCAAATCCACTCACAAGGCTTTGGTTGGCCTGAGGCTATAGTAGAAGACACTTGCCCATGATGTCATGTAGTGGGACTGAATCTGGAACCATGTGCTTCGGAAGCAAGCTACTTACTACACAGCCACTTCGGTGCCTATTAAGTTTTTTATGATAAAAATATTTTCTGTCTTCAATGAGGTTGAAACAAGTCCTGCAATTAGGGTGGCAACACATTTTGACTGTTGGTGTAGGGATTGTGGCAGGTGATACAGTGCTGGGGAGTAGTCTTTTGAGATATTTTGATTGTCTTTGGGTATTGATTATTTTGAGCATTTCAAGTGTTTGTTTCATTCTTGGGTCTTGTCTCAATAGTGGAATGTTCTGGTGGATAATGTTGCAAACTTCTGTATTTTTGGGGTTGTATAAAGAGTAGTGTATTGGGTGTATCTGAAGTGTTTTTTTGTTTGTCATAATTCTTAAATTATCTATTGCTTTGGCACACTCTCTTCCATTGATGGATATCATCTTTCAAGTAGTATTTGTTTTAATTCCTGGAGTCTTTTATTACAATTTCAAAATTTGAAACAATTGTGCAGATTCTTCTTGCTAGATTAAAAGGAATATTCGTCTGTCTACTTGTGTTTGGAGTGGCATTATGAGAACAGATATTGTTTAGAATCTGTTGGTTTTTTGTGATGAATGTCTGTTTCAATGCTTTTGTCTGTTTTGATGATTAGAATAATCAGGAATGGTAGTTGAGTTTTACTATTTTCTATGATGAAGTTAATATTACTATTCATGCTGTTAATTAAGTTTTTGAAATCAATAAGATGGTTGAATGTGTACGTCCACAGAATCAGGCAGTCATCTAAGAAATGTTTTCAGTTTTCTAGTAAATATTTATGGAAGACCAAGCCATGTTTTAATTTAAATTGTTCATATATCTGGACCTCTATGTATTCTATGACTAAATTGGTTTAAGCAGAGTGATTCATACATTTATATATATAAGTGTATGAACACTCTGGCTTATGCCAATTTAGTCATAGCATACATGGAGGTTCAGATATCAGCCGCTTTCTTCCATCCATTTTATCATATTGAACTGTTAATCCCTACACATTTTTTTTCTCTCTCTGTTTTTTCTATTCTCTCTCCATTTTCCCCTCTTAATCCTTTCTGTCAAAGAGCATAGGCTCGAAACATCAAATACTTTTCCATTCTTCTTGAGCATTAAACTAATACACCTAGTTGTTGTTCCTTCACCTATCTTCATCTTTTGTTTTCATATATATATATATGTTTGTACCCACCTCGCCATTCTGAAAGAAAGAAAAAATGAAAAAATGAATGTTCAGTGCTCTATCTGGCAAAAACCTGTTCGCTGTGTCTTCTGTTCTTTTTTTTTTCAACTTGGGGTCACCAATTGTAACAGGATGGGTTATCGATTCACTGAAAGGGTGTCGATCCGATCCAGTCACATACAATTTTTGTAAGACAATACAGACGAAGTCAGGTTGTAGGTAAAAGACAGCAGTTTGTTTATTTATTGCGATGGCGTACGTGTGTCTGATGGGAGAAGGACAGCCTCTGATGTACAGCTTCTTGTTCGTTTTGTTGAAGAGGTTCGATGGTCGTTGGCGGCTAAGTCGGTGAGTTTATCAGAGCCTGTGAAATGTACGTCCGATCGCGTTGGCTGACTTGCCAGAGAGAATGATTTGAGTTTAGCGGGCCGAAGGGATCGTTTCCCGCACATGCGCATGGGGAAGACTTCCGGTGGCCAGCCGGAAGTAGTCCCATTCTGCGCATGCGCGCTGAACCCTACACAGTAGCATCACTACAATGTTCTCTGATCAATGTTTTATATGTATGTATGTGTGTATATATATATATATATATATATATAACACCTATTGATATATATGCCAAAGCACACATCTTACACTGCTGCCACTGAAGCAACCACCATTGTAGTGATCACCGCCCTCACCCACCACTTCTATGTGATTTTTCAAATTGCTACCTTCTGAGCAATTTTTTAATCAATTTGTCTGTTTCAGTGCGTGTGTATGTATGTGTGTGTGTGCGTGTGTGTGTGTATACATATATGATTGATTGATTCTAGTTTCAGCTCACGAGCTGTGGCCGTGTGTGTATATACATGTATATATATATGTATATATATGTATACACACACACACACACATATATTGGTAAAAATGGTAAGATAACAAAAGAACGAAAGAGACCTCAAAATTATGTAAACAGAGGAATTTATCTGTAAATATAATATGTGACAATTATTCAGTAGCCAAGATAAAACTCTGAGTTTCGGCTGCTGAGGTGGAAATCCACACCACCATATCCGGCCATTGGAAAAACGCTATGAAAAAAACTGTTATATATATTAGAAGGTTTGGAGGTGATGTACAGGTATTATATATTAGAAGAAATAAGGTACTCAGAAATCTGGATGGTTTTATATTTACAGATTTTTATTAATATGTCACTCTAGTAGACTCTTGCTTACAAACCACATGGTTCTGGGTTCAGTCCCACAGAGTGGCACCGTGGGCAAGTGTCTTCTACTATAGCCTCGGGCCAACCAAAGCCTTGTGAGTGGATTTGGTAGATGGAAACTGAAAGAAGCCTGTCATATATATGTATATATATGTATGTGTGCTTTTATGTTTGTGTGTCTGTGTTTGTCTCCCCACCATTGCTTGACAACCGATGCTGGTGTGTTTACGTCCCTGTAAGTTAGTGGTTCGGCAAAAGAGACCAATAGAATATGTACTAGGTTTACAAAGAATTAGTCCTGGGGTTGATTTGCTTGACTAAAAGGCAGTGCCCCAGCATGGCCACAGTCACGTGACTGAAACAAGTAAAAGAGTAAAAGAGTACATAACGATAAACAAGTACGGGACAAAATACTTCTCCTCAGTTGTCGACTGTTTATTACTCCCTATTTCATGCTTTCAACAACAAGATAGGTAAACTTCATAAAGCAGCAGCATCCAGAAATTTTAAAAGTATAAAATTTGTGAAGAGTTAGGGCTTCGAACAAACAAATGACAGGGTGGACGTACAGAGTAAACAATCGACAAAAACAAATATTAAGGGCTGTTAAACCAAGAGCACATTTTAATGGGTAACGCCTGGGAGAAAGTTTGAAAGGATATAGAATAAATAGAAGAGAAGAAAATAGTAGAAGAGAGAAAAAGAGAGAAAAATGTCGGGAGACAAGGAAAAATGACATCCAGCTAAGTACGCGTAGCGTCCAAGAAAAAGAGAGAGTTGAGAAAAAAATGGCCTGTAGTCACATGGGAGCAAACAGGCAGAGGAGAAAGGAGACAGGAGAGAGGATGAGGGAAAGAAACAAAAGGGAGTGAGGAGACGGGAGAAGGAAGATAAGATATTAGGGAGTGGAAGAAAGATAGACAGGGGACAGCAAAGAAGGAGGGGGAGAAACGGAAAATAAAGAGGATTATAGAGGGATAGAGAGAAAGAAAGAAAGAAAGAAAGAAAGAAGAAAGAAAGAAAAGGAACAGAGATTAGAGCCACAGAAATTATAAATAAAAGTAAAAACTTACTGTGGACAAGGCTGCGTGGTGTTTGATTATAAATAAATATAAAATACATCAAGTACAGGACATCACCAACGAGTGAAAAATATGTAAACACATGAGAGATAAGTACAGGACAAAATACTAAAAAATACACAATAAGAACAGGACAGCCTCAACAAGTGAAAAGTATAAACGCAATGAGAGACAAGTATGAGACAAAATACCAAAAGAAATATAACCCTTCCTCAGTTGTTGAATGTTAATTACTCCCTGTTTTGAGCTTTCAATGACAAAATAGTAAACCTTCATAAAACAGCAGCATCCAGAAATTTAAATATATATATATATATAATATATATATATATATATATCTATATATATATATATATATATATATATATATATATAAGTTACAGGCAATATAAATGCACCAGCGATGGTAAGGGGACAAACACAGCGCACACACATGCGATGGTAAGGGGACAAACACAGCGCACACACACATCCACATATATAGATATAGTTATGTTTGCCGACTCCAATTATATATATATATATATATTATATATATATAATTGAAAAAATTGGAGTCAGCAAACATAACTATATCTATATATGTGGATGTGTGTGTGCGCTGTGTTTGTCCCCTTACCATCGCATGTGTGTGCGCTGTGTTTGTCCCCTTACCATCGCTGGTGCATTTATATTGCCTGTAACTTAGTAGTTTGGCAAAAGAGATTGATAGAATAATTACTAGGCTTACAAAGAATAAGTCCTGGAGTCAATTTCTTTGACTAAAACCCCTTAAGGTGGTGCTTCAACATGGCCACAGTCAAATGACTGAAAGAAGTGAAAAAGTAGAAGAATGTATGTAGTATATATATAATTAAATTAGGCAGTGTTTTAGCAATGAATCACCAAACTGGAAACTATAATTGTCATTAGATATGACAGAAGGTGTTAGAATACCTACAATGCTAGGTGTTCTATATATGTATATATATATATATATATATATATATATATATATATGGCGACTTCCTGTGCAACATTTTATGGTTGTTAGTCAATGTAATGTCACACACCCCACTTCTGTTCTCACTCAGAAGCACCCCACACAAAGTTCAATATTTGGTGCAAGATTTCCTTTCTTTTCTACCCATTTCTCTATCCTTCACCTATCTCCTCTTGTGCACAAAACCTTCTCCATCTGTTTCTATCTGTCTACTTATCTGCTGCCTTTCTCTCTTTACTACCTTCCATTTCTTCCTCTGTCCATCTCTGTCAACTACCCACTGTCTATCTTTATTCTCTTTTTTTCTCTGCACTCCTTCTTTCTTCCTACATGCTCTTCCCCAGCCCTCTCTCCTCCACTCTGCTTCTCTTTCTTCACTTTTTGGTACCAAAAGACTATCCAATTTTTTATCATCCATCTTTTTCTACTTGACCAGTGTAAAGGTAAGATATGTATTTTGTTCCATCTCCTACCTAGCACTCACTTCAGACCCCCAGTTTACCCTTTCACGTTTCATTCTTTTCTTTCCTTCTATCTTTCTTCTCTTCAATCCCATCTTTCTATCTTTCTCCTGAGCATTCTCATTGTGCCTTTGGAACACAAGCACCACTATTTTCTTCCTTTTTTGTTAGTTTCCATCATGTAGTGCCCTACATTTTGAAATACTTGCAATTGGTATTTTTACTGCTTATGTTTTCTCTGCTTGATATATTTCCAAAATTAAACATTTTAATATGCAAAATATATTTTACATTATTACATATACATTAATACAAAAAACATAGAGGGCTAAACATAGAGGGGGCAAAGAAGGACAGACAAAGGGATTAAGTCGATTATATTGACCCCAGTGTGTAACTGGTACTTATTTAATTGACCCCGAAAGGATCAAAGGCAAAGTTGACCTTGGTGGAATTTGAACTCAGAACGTAACAGCAGATGAAATACTGCTAAGCATTTCACCTGGTGTGCTAATGATTCTGCCAGCTTGCTGCCCTCAATGCAAAAAATATTGTGTTTATTGACTATCTTCAAAATGATCACACCATCAATTGAAAGATCAATGCTAACTTGCTAAGGCAGTTATGAAAGGTTATCAAGACCCAACACCCAGAAAAACTGATGAATGGGGTCTTGTTTCATTAAGACAATACTTTGGCACACAAGTCCTTAGTTTTAGTGACTGCTGTGTGTGACTGGCTTTGAACTGGTTGATCACCCTCCCTATTTTAGGATTTGGTTCCATCTGGTCATCATCTGTTTCCCAACACAGAAAAACACTCGGCTGGGCACCAGCATCACTGTGATGATGACATCTTATCTGCTGTTGGATGACCATTTTAACCAACAGAATAGTTTCTTCACCAATGCAATCCAAGCTCTGCAACTACTCATGGAAGTGTGTTGACAGCAAGAGGAACTATGTTAAAAAAGGAACTTCATTTGGTTACATTCCATGAGAGTGTCTTGCTCAGCCTATGAACATTTCAGCCAACCCTCATAATAATAAAAATTATTATTATACCTGCATTTGTTTTTTAATGCTAACATTGAAAAAATCACATTTGGACCTAGGTTTGCACCCCCTAACCAAATTTTATTTCTGGGCTCCTGTACAGCATTCTTACAAGATATCCACATTAAGTAGGATATATATATATATATATCCTACTTAATGCAAGCTGGCAGAAATGTTAGCACGCCGGGCGAAATGCTTAGTGGTATTTCGTCTGCTGTTATGTTGTGAGTTCAAATTCTGCCGAGGTCGACTTTGCCTTTCATCCTTTCGGGGTCGATAAATTAAGTACCAGTTATGTACTGGGGTTGATGTAATCGACTTAATCCCTTTGTCTGTCCTTGTTTGTCCCCTCTATGTTTAGCCCCTTGTGGGCAATAAAGAAATATATATATATATATTCATATATACATACACATATACATATATATGTATATACACACCCACACATACAGGCCCTCAGTCCATCAGGAATCATGATTGAGATGCTTAAAATATCTGTCAGAATGGGATATCACCTAGTTATTCATATAGTTAATCTGGTTGTCCATGTGGGAGTCATACCCAACAACTTGTGTAACAGTACCATAGTCAACAGCTACAAAAGTAAAGGTGATGCCTTAAACAGAAATAATTACAGAGGTATCAAATTGCTGGACCAGGTAATCAGTTACAGAGAGGATTATAGCTCAACTAATTAGGAAGAGGGTTAAAATAGATGAGATGCAGTTTGGTTTTGGGCCAGAAAGAAGTACAACTGATGCTAGATGCTTGGTAAAGAAACCGAGGGATAAGTATTTAGTCAAAAATAAACCTCTTTACTTGGCTTTTGTTGACATGGAGAAAGCATTTGACAGGGTCCTCAACTCCCTTATCTGGTGATCACCGTGGAAGCAAATGATAGATGAGTGGTTGGTGAGAGCTGCATACACTATGTAAAGGGATGCTGCCAGTAAGGTGAAGGTTGACAATCAGTATAATAATAAATTTAGTGTACATCTAGGCTCACAAAGGATCAGGCCTCAGCCCCTTCTTGTTTATCATAGTCCTCCTGGCCATAATAAAGGAAGTCAAGACTGACTGCCCCCAGGAGTTCCTCTATGCTAATGACCTTGTTCTTATAGCTGAATCTCTACCTGACCTAGAAAAGAAATTTCAGGTATGAAAGCAAGGTTTGGAATCTAAGGGCTTTAGAATCTTAGAATTAATTTAGCAGAGACCAAAGTCCTAATAAGTAGGAAAACAGACAAATCACAAGTCCCTTCAGGGTGATGGCTTTGTTCAATATGTAAGAATGGTGTTGATAGAAACTCCATATGTTGTATCTTAGTGCAAACTTTGGACACATAAGAGTTGTATCAATATCACAGGAATGTTAACAGAGAAAATAGTCTTTGTGTGTGGAAAATGTATGGGTACAGTAGGCACTAAGAATGCTCAGAGAATAGACATCCTCAAATGCTTGGGGGATCCTTAGAAGTGGTAGATAGCTTCTGTTACTTAGGTGACCAAGTTAGCAGTAGAGGAGAGAGTTCTGAAACATAGTTGCTAGAATAAGAACAGGCTGGGCAAGGTTCAGAGAACTCCTACTTTAGAAAATTACTATTTTAAAATCTCACGAGAGATATTCAGCAACAGTACTTAGGAGTAGATTTTTGCCAACATAACATGGCAGTCCTGGTTACCGCAACATTCGTCCTAAAGTAGGACTGCCATGTTATGTTGGCAAAAATCTTAACTCCAGCTCCTACTTTGTTGGTAACTAAGGGTCTCTCCCCCAGAATGAAAGACAGATTGTATGATGCCTGTGTACATACAGCTATGCTACATGACAGTGAAACACGGGCTGTGACTATAGAGGACATGCAAAAGCTTGAAAGAAATGAAGCTAGCATATTCTGCTGGATGGGAAATGTCAGTGTGCACATACGACAGAGTTTAAATGATTTAAGAGGTAAACTGGTTATAAGAAGCATCAGATGTTGTGTTCAAGAGAGAAGACTGCACTGGTATGACCATGTAATCTGTATGAATGAGGAGAGCTGTTTAAACAAGTTCCAAATTCTATGAAGGGGTAAATCCAGGAAGGGATGAAGTGGTGAGAAAGGATCTTCAAATGTTGGGTCTCACTTAAGAAATGAATCAAAGGGACCGGGACTTGTGGCAGTTTGCTGTACTTGAGAAAGCACATGAAGCTAAGTAAAAACCATTCATACAAGCATGTTCTTTATGGCTATACCATCATTCCTTCTCCCAGCTGAGAGGTCTTTGTCATGCAAGTGCTGGTGCCATGTAAAATGCACTCATGTCGGTGCCGCATAAATGCAGCTGTGCCAGTGGCACGTAAAAAGCACCCAACACATTCTGTAGAGTGGTTGGCATTAGGAAGATCATCCAGTGGTAGACACTATGCCATAACAGACAAATGGAGTCTGGTGCAGCTCTCAGGCTCGCCAGCTCCTGTCAAACTGTCCAACCCATGCCAGCATGGAAAATGGAGGTCAAATGATGAAAATGATGAAGAAATTCATTTGCTTTGATTGGTTCAGGGCAGTAGTAGGAGATACTTGCCCAAAGTACCATGTAGTGAGATTGAACCTGAAACCACGTGCTTGGGAAGCAAACCTCTTAACCACACAACCACACTTGCACCTACAAAATATTTTCAATTTGAGAATGGTATTTGCACCTTTTGGTTGTTGGTTGAGTGATTAAGAAGCTTGTTTCACCTCCACAAAGGTTCAGGATCAATCCCACAGCATGTTATCATATGCAAATATTTTCTACCATAGTCTTGGCGTTGACCAACGCCTGGAGAGTGAAATTTGGTAAACTGAAACTGAATGGTATACATAAATGCAGGAATACCTCAACTTACAGCAGTTATCAGTTCCAAGAACTGATTCAACTCAAAAATGATGTAACATGAAAAAGCTTAAAAAACTTATTAGCTTCATATTGTGTTTTAATAAATCATTTGTACATATTTTCACATGTATTTTATTTAGTTTTCCAATTCAGTGTTGGTTTTTTAGGTCTATTTAACCCTTTAACATTTAAACCAGCTGTATCTGGATAAGATATTCTATCTGTCTTAGGTTCAAACTGGCCAAATCCTGCCTCTTACACCTACCCTACAATGTCATTCTAAAAATAAACAGTCACATTACAAAAATCTCTAAGTCTTAAGAGTTGCTGAAGCAAGGAACAAACTACCTGCATCAGTTGATAGCAGCCAAGACATCACATCCTTTAAAACCTCCATGCTTTCTGAAATTCGCCAATACTACACCTGATATTCCACCTTCCATACGCATGCTCACATGTATATCATGACTCATACACTGTTCATTTTCCTGACTTTTGTACATAATTCTATGTACTGTACATGCACCTTTGATGAGTTGTTGTGCACCTGAGCATTGTACACAATAATTTCATTAGCATTATTCATTTTTTAATAAGGCAGCGAGCTGGCAGTATCATTAGCATACCGGGCAAAATGCTTGAGCAGTATTTCGCTTGTCTTTACATTCTGAGTTCAAATGCTACTGGGGTCGACTTTGCCTTTCATCCTTTCAAGGTCGATAAATTAAGTACCAGTGGAACACTGGGGTTGATGTAATCGACTGGTCCCCTCCCCCAAAATTTCAGGTCTTGTGCCTATAGGAGAAAGGATTATTCAGTTTTTAATGCATTAATAATTCTAAACAATGTAAATAAATAAACAAAACATTTGACAGAATAACCCAAATGCTAAAGAGTTAAAATTTTTATGTTTTTAAACGTCAACTGAAGTTGATATTTGGCTTCTCCATTAATTTGTTAAAAAAAAAAGCATGTCAAGTCAAAATAGATGAAACGACGTAAGTTAAGGTATGCCTCTGTGTGTGTGTGTGTGTGTACGTGCATGTAAATTGGTGTGAGTGTAATAAAAAAGAATGTGGTAGTTAAACATAAAGTTATGTCCCCTTATACTAAAAGAGGACTTAGCCAATCTTAAAGACAGTTAATAAAATAAGTACATCTAGTCTTGTTTAACATGGATGATGGGGTCCAAAAAGACATAGGGATAAATGAATCAGTGATAAATGAATCATCTTCTCATACTTTATAAATGGCATTGGGTCAGTGATTTAAAACTGGACCACTTGGCAGCCACTCAGATATCCTTTTCTACTCTTGGCACAAGGCTTGAAATTTTTGGTGAGTGGGGGGCAGTCAATTAGATTGATCCCAGTATGCAACTGCTACTTAACTTATCGACACCGAAAGGATGAAAGGCAAAGTCGACCTAGGTGGAATTTGAACTCAGAACATAAAGACAGATGAAATACCTATTTCTTTACTACCCATATGGGGCTAAACACAGAGAGGACAAACAAGGACAGACAAACGGATTAAGTCGATCATATCGACCCCAGTGCGTAACTGGTACTTATTTAATCGACCCCGACTGGATGAAAGGCAAAGTCGACCTCAGTGGAATTTGAACTCAGAATGTAGCGGCAGACGAAATACCGCAAAGCATCTCGCCCGGCATGCTAACAATTCTGCCAGCTCACCGCCTTTCAGCCTGTCAGATATCACAGCCAAGCCATAGCAGTTTCATGTGGTTAGTCAATTAAGTAACTAATCAATGTCAAGCTATCATGTGATTCAATCTTCTAGAATCTTTTCCTTGTGCCCTATAGAAAACCCACTTTACAGAGCATTAAGACCAGCTGACTCATTCATATGTCTTACCTTTTGCCAGGCAGAATGTTGAGGAATCTGTGCAATGTGTCTCCATTCTTCCCACAAATATGACATAATTATTTTCCAGTTACACTGAGCAAACCACATACTGCTGTATCAGTAAGCTTGTTGTAAACTCTAAGCAGTATGTCTCTCCTAGTATGCTACCATTGCTGTTTACTATTTGTAAAAGACCAACACAGTTTGTCCTTTGTGAGCAATAAATAACATCTTTTGCTAGTTGTTTGCAGGTGTTGTCAGTTACTTCTTCATGTAGTCCAAGAAACACATTTTCATTCATCAATGCAATCAATATTCACCTCAGACCAGCCAATAAACTCCACTTATGACAGCTTGAATTCATGGCCCATGCCGTGACGCTTCCACCATTACACTTTCTCAATGGTCTCTACCTTTTCCTGTACAGAATACACTCACCTGCATTATTTCTTTGGCTCAGGCACTTTCATATTTTCTTCTGTTGAGAGATGGCGAGCTGGCAAAAACTAAATGCTTAGCGGTATTTCGTCTACCGTTACGTTCTGAGTTCAAATTCCGTCGAGGTCGACTTTGCCTTTCATCCTTTCAGGGTTGATAAATTAAGTACCAGTTACACACTGGAGTTGATATAATCGACTTAATCCGTTTGTATGTCCTTGCTTGTCCTCTCTGTGTTTAGACCCTTGTGAGTAGTAAAGAAATAATTATTTCGTCTGTCTTTACATTCTGAGTTCAAATTCCGCTGAGGTTGATTTTGCTTTTCATCCTTTCAGGGTCAATAAATTATGTACCAGTTGCATTCTGGGGTCGATCTAATCGACTGGCGTCCTGCCCCCAAATTTTGGGCCTTGTGCCTAGAGTAGAAAAGATTTTCTTTTGTTTACTAATCCTATGTTGATGGATACAAGTATGAAAATCCACCATTGTTGTGGAAGTGAGGAAAATGACCTTAAGACAAGGAAATGACAGAGGACTGATAAGAATGGTAATTTGCTGTGCTCAAGAAAACCCATTCATCTAAGTAAAAAATGAGTCTCTAAAGGCCTCTTGCTTAAGTCTATGCCCTTTCACATAATCTATCCCTGACAACTCTCTCCTTCACAGCTCATCTTTCCTATGTTCACCTTTCACTGTATTCTCCCTTCCTCTCTTCTCTGTCTTCCACTCTCCCTTCATGTTTTTGCAAACTTTCTGCCCACACTGCACTGCTGTCAAATCATCATCATCATCATCACCATCACCATCACCACCACCACCACCACCACCACCATCACCATCATCACCACCACCATCACCATCATCATCATCATCATCATCATCATCATCATCACCATCATCATTTTTTAATGTCCGTTGTCCATGCTGGCATGGGTTGGACGGTTAGATTGGGCTGGCATGCTGGAAGTCTGCGCCAGGCTCCAGTTTGATTTGGCATGGTTTTCTACAACTGGATGCCCTTCCTAATGCCAATGACTCTGAGAGTGTAATGGGTGCTTCTATATGCCACCATCACAGGTGCCATTTGCATGACACCAGTATTTCAAATCCTCCATATTTATTTATATTCACCTCAACGCATCTTCACCATTGTTCTCTCTCTCTTTCTTCCCCCTCACTCTCTCTCTTTCACTCTCCTCTCTTTCCTAACTGTGGTAGCCACATATCTCCTCTACAGCAAGACACGTGTTTCTGTCCCTCAATCATACTGTAACTTCACATCACCAGACAGAAAGCCACTTCCTCAATACTGCTCCCCTTCTCAGCTGAGTGGGGTGTCTTTGTCTTGCAAGTTACTTGGTGATCTTGCCACTGCTGGTACCACATAAAAGGACCCAGTATACATTGTAATGTGGCTGGCATTAGGAAGGATATCCAGCAATAGAAATCCTGGAAAAGCAAATAGTAGAGCTTGGTACAGTCCTCTGAGTGACTTGGACCTGGAAAACTGTTCAGTTTATACCAGCATGGAGAATGGATGTTAAATGATGATGATGAATATGATATAAATGTTTGTTATGTGTGTGTGTGTGTATATATATATATATATATATATAGATATACATACATCTTAATATAAATTTGAGTGATGCTTCTCTGTCTTTTTCGTTTATTGTTCATTAACTCCTTGTAGACCGTTGGTGCAAGGACAACGAAATTCAAACCAATAACTCCCTTGATCCCAGAGAATGTCCTAAGGGGGTCTATTTTTTTAAGGCCCACCTAACTGGGGCCCCACTGACCCCACTATTTTTACTGCATTTTAAACTAAATACATGGCATTGGCAACCAAATTGGAGCAAGGACAATGAATTTCATAATAGCCTGGGCAAAGTTTAGAAAGCTCCTACCCTTACTGATGACAAAGGGTCTCTCACTCAGAGTGAAAGGTAGATTGTACAATGCATGCGTGCGAACTGCCATGCTTCATGGCAGTGAAACATGGGCTGTGATTGCAGAGGGTATGCGTAGGCTTGAAAGAAATGAAGCTAGTATAATCTGCTGGATGTGTAATGTCAGTGTGCATACATGAGAGAGTGTAAGTGCCCTGAGAGCAATGCTGGACATAAGAAGCATTGGATGTAGCATGCAAGAGAGACGTCTGCGCTGGTATGGTCATGTACTACGGATGGATGAGGAGAGATGTGTGAAGAAGTGCTACTCCCAAACAGTTGAAGGAATCCGGGGTAGAGGTAGACCCAGGAAAACATGGGATGAGGTGGTCAAGCATGACCTTCGAACGTTGGGTCTCACACAGGCAATGACGAAAGACTGAGACCTCTGAAGATATGCTGTGACTGCGAAGACCCGACAAATAATGTGAGTTCATGGCTGCTTTCTGCACCAGCTTCCCATAGAAGCCCCAGCCCTTCCAATGTGCCTTGGATCGCAGGACGGCCCACTGTACTTACCTTGTATCATAGGGCAACCTGCCGTGCTTGATTGAGAAGACCCACTGAGTCAAGTACGTCACCATCAACATCAAAAATCAAATGGAAATTGTAGTTGTGATACCTGTGCCAGTGGCATGTAAAATGAATCATCCGTATGTGGCTGATGCCAGTGCCATCTTGGCTGACTTCCATGCCAGTGGCACGTAAAAGCACCAACTTATTGTGGCTGTTGCCGGCCTCCCCTGGAACCTGTGCTGGTGGCACGTAAAAAGCACCATCCATATGCGGCCGATGCCAACGCCGCTTTGACTGGCTTCCATGCCAGTGGCATGTAAGAAGCACCAACCAATTGTGGCCATTGCCAGCCTCCCCTGGCACGTAAAAATCACCATCTGTACATGGCTGATGCCAGCATCGCCTTGATTGGCTTCCTTGCCAGGGGCACGTAAAAAGCACCAAGTGATCATGGCCATTGCCAGCCTCCCCTGGCACCTGTGCCGGTGGCATGTAAAAAGCACCCACTACACTCATGGAGTGGTTGGCATTAGGAAGGGCATCCAGCTGTAGAAACAGTGCTAGATCAAACTGGAGCCTGGTGCAGCCTCCTGGCTTCCCAGACCCTGATCGAACCGTCCAACCCATGCTAGCATGGAAAATGGACGTTAAACGATGATGATGATGATGATGAATTTCCAGGAAGTATCGTAAGGAGGTTGAATTTCTGAAGGGCCACTTAAATGGGGCCCCACTGACCTCCCTATTTTTACTGCAGTTACTTCGCTCCTACACTTACTGATTAAACTATGATCAGCATCAGTGGTTAGCACATTTGCAGAAATAAATTTCATTACACAAAGGTAGAAGTGGCCTGATAGTGGGGCCAAAGGCCTCAAAGGTGCCCTGTGCAGGAGCCACTCTGAATACTGCCTGAATGGCAGCTTCAAGGCTAGTACACACACACACACACACACACACACATACAGGGTGTGTAAGGTATTTGAGGACATACTTTTTTTAGGTCATTGCTGCATTTTTTACTAACTCTGTATAATCTTTGTTTCAGACAATAATAATGGCAAACCCTCAGCTTACTCAAGAAATGAAGAGGCATGTTGTTATTGTGGTTATAAAGGCTGAGCATAGTGATTTAGAAATATCTTGATTTTTAAAAGTTGCAAGATCTTTCGTCTACAAAGTTTGTAAGGCACTAGAGACTGAAGATGGAAACATATCACAAGTATCAAGGTATAAAAAGCATTCTAAACACTCTGAAATCATCAGAACACCTGAATTTATCCAACAAGTTCAACAGACCATTAATTACAATCCCAGAAAGTCCATGAGGTCAATTGCAAAAGATCTCCATGTGCCAGAAAGAACAGTCAGCAATGTTGTCCATGAAGACATCAGATATAAGCAAGATGAAATGAAACATCTTGCTCAAAGAACCACTGCACCACTCTTGGTTTAAGAATCAAACTCACAGCCTTACAATTATGAGGACGACCCTAATAATCAGTCAACGTTGATCCAGTCTACTAAGCTAAAAATGACTCCCAGCCAAACACAGTTGCTGGCCTCTTTCTCTCTTCAGCAGTCACATCCTCGATGTTCTGCTGGGTATTTTTAGGAGGGCCAAGAGAGTATCTGCACCTACTGAAGACATCATAGGCATCTAAAACAATCAATGAAAGCATGAACTTAACAGCAGGTCATATCTGCAAGTGCCAATTACCATCAGCCCTGGGTTCATCTTTCCTGCCACCCTTTGTTCTATGTTTTCTTTTATTTTTCTATCTCACCTCTTTCTTTTTCAAGTCAACATCATTTTCCATTAGTGTTACTTCTACATATGTCTTGTCTTTAAGCTGTCTCACAATTGTAAGGCCTTTGTTTTGTATGTATATTTTGCATTTGTAACAATTACTTGTGTTTGTTTGTTTTCATCACTGTCCTCTGTTTGCTCATTATTCCCAGCAGATTTTTGCTGTTGGTGCCACCAAAATTAACAATATTATCATTAAAGGCATGAAATTGTGGACAAAAATTGATGAGCAAAGAGCATGTTCATGTCTTGTGTGTGTTTTTTCTATGTGTTCTTTTGTCATTCTTCTATGTGATTTTTGAATTTGTGTGTTTGTGTGTGTGTTAAGGGTAAAGACCTCCTTTGGTCATGAATGGCCACTGGACTGCACCTTGAAAGTTCCTTCCTGAGGCACAAGTCTGAGCAAGGTTGTTTATGGAAGACCAGCAGTCACCCATGCATTCCAACCTCCCTTCTCCACACCGCTGATGTTATCCATGGGAAAGGGAAAGGAGCCGATACAGCTTGGTCCCAGTGATGTCACAACTCATTTCTACAGCTGAGTGAACTGGAGCAACAAGAAATAAAGTGTCTTGCTCAAGAATACAACACATAACCCAGTTCAGGAATGGAACCCATAAACCTCATGATTGTGAGCCGAACACTCTAACCACTGAGCCATGCACCTTCACATACATATGTATGTATGTATGTATGTATGTATGTATGTATGTATGTATGTATGTATGTATGTATGTATGTATGTATGTATGTATGTATGTATGTATGTGTGTATGTATGTATGTATTTATGTAGGTATGTTTGTATGTATGTTTGTATTATCTGAAATAGAATACCTGCATATCGTTTAATTCCCCAAAATTGAATGTTTGTATGTATGTATGTATGTATGTATGTTGCATGGTCGTGTTGCTGGCGACTAAACTGGCACACCCCAACCAGGCTACTCTGGTGTGGAGGGTTGCTAGAAACCCAGCAGGATTAAAACCAAGACTTGTTGAAAGGTCGGATTAACCTAGTGCAAGGTCAATGGCTATCTAGTAATAGCATGGGTACATAGAAATTCCGGGATAGTGTCTGGCATGCTAGAAGATCGCTAGGAGTGAGGCACCCCACAGCTTCTGTTGAAGCATGTCTCTAGGAGACGGTCACTCTGATATAAAACCAGATATGCAGGGAATGGCAGTGGACATTTTGGGTATTTATGATTTGTACTAGAGATCATGGTGCTCCCACATCCCTGAGTCTGCGATTCATATTGGCACCAGACATCTTGCTCTGGCTTGTCTCTGGATAATGTCAATAGAGTGGAGAGGTCTATGAGGTATTGTGCAAGTTTGATTGGACCTAACATTCTGCACAGGCATTGCTGACCTCTGCTCGATATGTGCTGCTTCTTTTTTTTCCTATATATTTTTATTTTCAAAAGTTAGTCCTAGAGCACACAATGTTCCTAAAGGTCAGCAATGGTCTTCCTTGGTCACGAGTGGACAACCAGCATCATGTATGTATGAACGTATGTATGAACGTATGTATGTATGTATGTATGTATGTATGTATGTATGTATGTATGTTTTTATGTATGTACATATGTTTGCATGCATGTATGTATATTTGCATGTATGTATATATGTATGTTTGTATGTATGTATTTTTGTATGCATGTATGTTTATATGAATGTATGTATGTATATCATCATCATCATTTGACATCCATGTTCCACGACGGCATGGGCTGGATGGTTTAACAAGGAGCCAATTAGTCAAAGACTGCATTGTGCTCCAGTGTCTGCTTTGGAATATTTTGTACAGCTCGATGCCCTTTGTAATGCCAACTACAAAGGAGGATTGGCATGAGGACACACACACACACACACACACACACGCACACACACACACACACACAGACAGACAGACACTAATATGTGTATGCTCCTTCCTTCGGAAGGAGCAGTGCCTGTAACCTTTGCAGACCCTTAGATTAGCTTGTTACCATTAAGGTTCTGTTTAAACTGCTACAGATTAATATCTGCAGGAAAGATATGATCTGAAAGAAGATAGCAGAGTGATTACATTCAGGAGAGAAAGGACTGGGTACAGTGGTTAAAGTAGAGCTAGGAGCAGGTTGGACACAAGAAATGTGTTGACAGGTGAAAAGACGAGAGGATCTGTGGTGCCTGCATTGTGCAGGCATGGAATCAGCCAGATCTGAGGAACAGGGGTCATTACAATAGTGGCAGGAAAGAAAGAAAGGATGGATGGGGAACAAGGGGTATTATTATAGCGAGAAAAAAAAAAGTAGATGAGGGAGACTGAGAAACAGGGGGAAATACAGAGAGATAAGACTGGAATGTGTACATCAGTGATTGAATGCTAATTAGGAGGGTAGCACTTTCCTATATGCAGCCCACGATGTCTGTGTGCATAACTGTCCCAGACGTTGGAACAGTTAGGGGCATAGCTAGGGTGGGGCAAGCAGGGCACATGCCCTGGGTGCCACTTTGAGCAGGGTGCAATTATGGCCAAATTCGTTTTCTAAGTAAGCCATTTCTACATGAGTTTCCACTTTTTGGCTGGGGAGGGGGTGTCATTTTGATGTTTACCTTGAGCACCATTTACCCCAGCTACACCCCTGGAGGCAGTACTCTTTTTTAGGTCTCACTCAAGCATTTTAGAACATCAGCTATGCTAATGACGTATGTTTGCCAAGAGAGATCCTCAGTGATAACAAGGCCCAGTATTTGGAGCAGCTGTGAGGGCTACCCATGCCGGTGGCACGTAAAAAGCACCATCTGAACGTGGCCAATGCTAGCGCTGCCATTGACTGGCTTCTGTGCCGGTGACATGTAAAAAGCACCAACCGATCATGGCCGTTGCAAGCCATCTCTGGCCCCTGTGCTGGTGGCACGTAAAAAGCACCTACTACACTCATGGAGTGGTTGGCATTAGGAAGGGCATCCAACTATAGAAATACTACCAGATCAGACTGGAGCCTGGTGCAGCCTCCTGGCTTCCCAGACCCTGGTCGAACTGTCCAACCTATGCTAGCATGGAAGACAGATGTTAAACGATGATGATGATGATGATGATGATGACGATGTGTGTGTGTAGTGGGTTTTTTTGATATGAGTAGTGCTTGGGTTTTTTGCACTTAAAAGGTTGGCCTGACTCCACAGAAGGATGCTCTCAGTGTCTCCATTTAAGGCAAGAAGCTGGTGGAACTGTTAGCATGCCAGTAAAATGCTTAGTTGCATTTCTCCTGACTTCTTGTTCTGAGTTTAAATTCCATTGAATTTGACTCTGCCTTTTACTCTTTTGGGGTCGATAAATTGTGGGGACAATATAGTCGACTCTCCCCCTCCCCTGCAATTGCTTGCCTTGTGCCAAAATTTGAAACCAATTACTCCAGTTATGGAATTAATGCAGGGTCAGCATGTGGGGTCATGGTTGCATGTAGGTGATCTATGATTAAGGAAAGTTAGGGAGGAATGAATGATATCTCATCAGTGTAAGAAAGGGTTTCGTTGGATGTGGGAGCAAGTAAAGAAATATTGAAGCATAGAAGAGGAATAGAAAGGAGGGAGAGGGGACGACAAAGCTGGAGTGTGAAGTACACAAGAGTTGATTGAGTGGGGGTGGAGCAGGCAGAAAGAACTAAGTCAACACAAGCTGTGATGCTGTGATCAGATAGTATGTTACTGATCCAACAGATGAGAAATGGGTGGAGCTCATAGGGGAAAAGTTTTGATAGGTGATGTGCATGCCAGACACAGTAGAAGGCTTTGTTACATACACGCACACATGCATATGGATGTGTATATGCATCTCTCTCTCTCTCTATCTATCTATCTATCTAAATAGTGCATGCGCGTTTATATTTCATATATATATATATATATATATATATATATATATATATCATTATCATCATCATCGTCGAAAATAGATGCCAACTGATGTTATAAACGCGTACGCACACATAGGCACACACGCACACAAACACAAGCATAATTATACATAAAATCACCATATACTGTCAAATGTCTGAGACTCGTATCAAGCTGGTATTTTTTTCACAGACCAATTACCAAAGCGGATCACCGCAAGAGGATTCGGCGCGCTATTTTCTTCACTCTGACGTAAGAGAAGCTGGTCAATTAGAGTAGCCTCCCTTCTGTTGACTGTTGATCAACACTGATCGAAGTTGGGGGAATAACAAAAAATATATAAAAAAATAAAAAAATAAAATAAACAAAAAATTTTTTATAACCAAAACTGTGAAATCCTTAACTTTCCGCAGTATCAGCGAACAGATTAGGGTAAGTAATGTCTTAGCTTTGGTGGATTGTCTTTCTACACCGGTTCTTGTACACTATATTTTTTTGCAGCCGTGCTATATATATATATGTATATATATATATATATATTATATATATATATGTATATGTTGTATCGAAAGGGCGCCACTGGACATGTACATATTTCGAGTCTCGCTGACTCTTAAAAGAATCCGGTGTTGTCTATGTCGTTTACGTATATGACTAATATATATATATATATAATATATATATATATATATATATATATATATATATATATATATGTACATATATAATATATATATATGTATGTACACA